>NC_059421.1:4277187-4583125 GCF_905220565.1 Melitaea cinxia | reverse complement strand
CTTGGTATACAAGAGACGAAGGACAGACAGTCCTAAGTAAATGTCAATGTGTAAAAATTAATGTAGTAAATATTAAGGCCCTGTGGATCGTTCAAGTCGATCCAGAGTGACAGTTCCAAGTTAAATTTTTATCTTAACTGAAGAAATAAATATTCAAAGATTTTATTTTATTCAACCGTGAAATAATACATTATGGAAAAAATCAACAACGTCATAGAAGAAGTTTGGATTCGCGTATTAATTAATTCTACGTTCTTATCCTAAGCATGAAACAAGAAATACGAATACTTTGTTAATTAGTCTGGCGAAATATTGTCCGGCTCTAAAATCATTAATATTTTCGACATCGCCGTCAATGTTGTAAAGCGTCAATCATCCTTTATTTCCTAATTATATTTCTTCCTTACTGATATCCTATACTCTTTTGAATAATACATTTTCTATGGTTTTATATCTGCTATCAAAAAGTATGTCATACTTCATTTACTACGAGTATTATGACACTAAATTGTACTCTAGTGCCATAAGTAGTGGTCGCTTAAAACAACGACGGTTTGCAGGTTCGATTCCCGCTCCGGATGGATACAAATATTTCTTTCCGGATTGGATGTCTGTCCTTTTGGGTCTCCCCACCATGCGTCGGAGAGTACGTTAAGCCGTCGGTCCCGGTCGTTATTTAAATACCTGGTAACGTAAAACGCAGAAGACACGGTAAAGTAAATCGATCGGTGTGGTCAAAATAACACACAAATAATTGTGAAGTTTCTCGAAGTTTCTCGAAATGAAAAAACCGAATTCATATTATATCGACAAGAATACCTAGTACAAAAAAACATATTAGAATAAATGTTAAAAAATACGGTCGAATTGAGATTCTCCTCTTTTTTCCTTATAACGTTTCTGAAGATGCCTTTTGTATCTTGTAGAAGTTATACACTAATCCTAAATGCGGTGGCATAGGTCAATTTACATTGGCTCACCGATCTCTCCCAGCTAAAATATAAATAGCGCATCGGTTGGTGTTCGCCCGCTCTAAATTCCGTCCGGCGCTCGCGCGGCCCGGACTCTTTCAAATAATCCTATTTTAATATAGGAAATAATATCCGAAATTCGACTGGAAAGGCCACCTTTGTGTTAATTGAAAACGTGTTGTGAAAATGTGTGAACAGTGCATACAACGATAATTTATGGATGTATGATATTTCTTGGTGAGTACCTTTCAAATATCATTTATATATTTGGTCTATAATGTCCCTTGAAAGATGCCCTGAAATAAAATATTCAAAGCATTAATGTTTGATTTTTTTAAATTATATTAAATTTTATATCTTAATAGACTTTAACTTGCATGTCTGTCTAAAATGTGTGTGCATTGATCTTACGAAAATTGGAAACTCTTATATTCTGGTGTGGTTTTTGGGTTATGCGGCTGGACAGATACATACGCAGACACGAAAATAGTTCGTTTGACCTACGGATAGTTAAAAATTTAATATTTACTAGCTTTGCCCGCGACTTTGTCCGCGTGGAACTTAAAAAAATATATTGTTTAGTTCACAGAGTTACAAAATAAATAAATTTCTAAAATAAAAGTAACCTAGGTTACTCCTTGTTACGTCAGCTATCTGCCAGTAAAAGTCTTGTTAAAATCGGTTCAGCCATTTCAGAGACAAAAATTGTAAAAAACGCTATTTTGGTATATGTACCGTGTATACATCCATATGCATTTAGTAAAAAGCGGTTATTTTAATATTACAAACAGACACTCCAAATTTATTTATATGTATAGATAATAAACCCTAAAATAAAAAAAAGTCTTGGATTAATGGGCTATTTAAATAAATTAATAACGGAAATGGTATTGTGCAACAGAGTAAATGTTTCTTACTAGTACTAGTTCCGTAGCTAGTTGTAGCCTTGTAGGTTTTTGATGAACTTAAAAAAACGGTATTTTGTGCTGCGGCACACAAAAAATTGTTTTACTATTCTTTAAATACTACCTAGTTATAGTTAAGAAGGAATTTAGGGAATAGCAATAGAGTTAAACAGGAGTTAGAAGTGGCAGCTAGTTATAAATAGAAAGGTTTTTATTTTTTAGACATGTGGTTTTCTTGTAGAAGTAACTTGAACACAAAGCGCTTGCAGAATGGTCTAATTGTAAGCCATATATTATTTCTAAAATAAATAACATATCTATAATAGATATCCAATCTATTTTAACGGTTCCTATCACCTTATTATTGGGACACCGTTATGATATTTTTAATGGCCTTCAAGAAAGGAGGAGCATCTCATAACTTTATACTGGATTTTCCAATTTTTTGATGATTCTTTTTTTTACCGAAAGCTGGTTTTTGTCATATGATTCCATTTACATTTGATCGAGATCTTATTAGCACTTTTTGAGCTATTTCTAATAATGCGTATTTATTTGAAGTCTACCTACGTTGTATTACTAGTCGGTATTATTGCAGTCAGTTTTTTTTTGAAAGCAAGCAATTATATAAATTTAGTATCAACTCACTATTAAAAGATATTGGAGCTTAGTCCATCACGCTGCTCCACTGCGGGTTGGCGGATATATTCCCTACTATGAGTAACGATCGCTATCAGATGTACATGATAACAACCGGGACTGGCAGCTTAACTTGCTCTCCAATACACAGTGGGGAGACCCACAAGGACAGACATCCAAGCCGGAAAGAAATATTTGAGCAAATACAATTGTGGATATTTGCAAACCGCCGGTGTGTAGGCGCCATCACGCCGCCGCTACACCAGAGCGGTTACTTAGGATTACAAAAATAAATAAAAGAAAATGGCCAGTAAACAAGTAGGTTGTCGTGAACATTTACAGCTCCAGTAAACAAACCATTACTGGTCACAGGAAGTAGTATAAAGGGTCTAAGAAGTTTGGATTAGTTTTATTCTTAGGAAGCAACTTTAGTAAATAGCTACTTCGCTTCGATATAAATAGTTTAATAAATTACATAATAAAGATAAAGATCGTATGCGTTAGTCGCCTAAAATAGTAATGAATAATATATTATGCGGTTAATTGACTATGTGATTTGCGTCACATAATTATAATCATGAATAATAAATAAACTTTCACACTCAACGACCCCCAGTAAGAATTTCTCCTGTATCCGGAAACACACAATACATATACAAACGCGGAGACCACGACAAACATCTATATGGCCAAAAAATATGTCTCTCGTGAGCGGTGATTGAACCTGTGACTGTCGTTAGTGCAACAATCATGTTCTAAGCTAGTACATTTAAAAAGTAGCTAGCGCGTTATTTCCGATCCCGTGGAAATGTCGGCATAAAAACTAGTCTGTGAATTATTTTAGATCTTTAATTATCTATGTACTGTTCTAGATAGTATTTTTGTACCCCTTTTGGCTGACCGAGCATTCAATTAGTCTTAATTCAACATCCATACTCGACGGCTGTTTCACCAATTAATCTTATATTTACAATTTTTTTAAAAAACTTTATATCTACGAGGCTCATAATACCAAATTTCATTAAAATCATTTCAATAGATGTGTGAAAGAGTAACAAACATCCATCTATCCATCCTGACAATATTTCTATCTAAGTATTTATCAAAGTATATTACAATTGATATGACTCAAGTTCAAGAGCTATGGATTATTTATATTTTTAATCTTTCAATGCAATGACAACCGATCTGGTGTAATGGTGCGTGTACGTCTTAACACCAGTGGTCGTGGGTTTCATTTCATTAAACATAATACTTGTACAAATAAATATTTGTAGTGTCAGCTACAATGTGTATGTAAATGTAAGAACAACCCTTGTGGGTCTCCATATCGTGCCTCGGAGAATACTTAAAGCTATCAATCCCACTAAATAATATATAAATCTTATAGACTCGTTACTCATAGTAGGGATTTATCCGATAACCCGCAGTGGAAATTATGTGGTTGTACGGCGAGGCGCAAATAGTATTGTACACCATTAAAATACAAAAGAAATACAATCAGAGGAAGTTTTACAAGGCGGTCTTATCGCTCAAAGAGCGATTTTTCCAGACAACCTTTGGATATAGGACAAGGCCTAGAAAAGGGGTTAGGAAGTGTACAATAATTGTTATATCAATTAGAACAAACAATTGATATGACAAAATGTTTATTCATAAATTAACAAAGATAAAATAAGAGAAGATGATTTTGTTCATTTTAATTATTATTTCTTGTAAAGATGTGAAAATAAACCTCCTCAGGAAGAAAAATAAAATTCATCTTATCGTATGAAATTTCAATGTCTAAGTTATTAGAATTTCTTAAAATTCACCAGGATTGGTAAAGTATTTATCAAATTCATTTAAAACCAGCTTTGTCTGAGGTTGGATCGTTTGTATAAATAGGTATTGTATGCGTAAACTGATTTGACATAAATCCGCTACTAGATTTTGTATCGAAATGAAATGATTATTATTTTTAATATTTTTAAAACAAAATGTCATTTAAATAGAAATCAGCGATTGAATTAGTAGAATAACAAAATTGAAAAGTACCAATTTTGACAAAGTCTATTGGATTCACTTCCTTACACGAAATTAGAGGTTAATATTGTATATGAAATTATTTTACCAGATCGCTAATATTAAAAAGTAAAATGAATGTCACGCACTCAAGAGCCTCCAGTAGAATGAAGTGATGTAGAAATAAGGTCCCGAGGAACCGAAATACACAACGCATAATTGTGTTTGCTCGCAAACGAAAAAAAACCGACTTCAATTACATCGACGAGTAATACAACGTAGATCGACGAAAAGAAAAAATAGTCAAGTAACTACGCGTTATCAAAGATTACTCAAAAAGTAGTTATCAGATCTCAATAAAATTTATATGTGACCACATGACAAACATCAGCTTTCGAATAAATTAAAAATTATTAAAATCGGTAGACCCAGTAATAAGTTATTGCGGATTTTCAAGAGTTTCTCTCGATTTCTCTGCGATCCCATCATCAGATCCTGGTTTCCTTATCATGGTACTAAACTAAGAATATCTCCTTTCCGACAAAAAAAGAATTATCAAAATCGGTACATCCAGTAGAAAGTTATGCGGTATAATACAACGTAGGTCGACGAAAACAGCGTCAAGTAAAAACGCATTATTAGATATAACTCGAAAGTAGTTGTTAGATTTCAAATAAATTTAAATGGGACCAATTGGCACACACCACCTTTCGATTAAAAAAAAAATTGTCGAAATCGGTCCACACGGTCAAAAGTTCTGATGTAACATACATAAAAAAAAAAAAAAAATACAGTCGAATTGAGAACCTCCTCCTTTTTTGGAAGTCGGTTAAAAACACAAATGCTCAGACCACGAGAACAGCTGTATAGTCTACTAAATTGTTCGTTATGTGTAGGTGTTGATCACCGCGACTGCTGGGATATCAGTCAGTTGCTCTGACCATGGTGTCAATGCGTGTTTGTAATTTTTTTTCCTTCGATATTCAATTATTATTTTTTGCTTGTAAATAATTAAAAAAAATGGATTTCGACAACCCTATCAACATAATTTCAATGCATACAAATACATCATTTCCCTCAGAAACAACTCACAAGCAGTCAGTCTTTATACCGACAATTAGAATATTCTTGGCTTCCATCCAGTACAGGGTTCGACAAGAGAAACACAAATAAACATATAAAATATAAATTCTTTTTAACAGACTTCAAAAAAAGAGGTTCCCGATTCGACTATATTTTTTGTGTGTTAACTCAGAACTTTTAACAGGGTAGACCGATTTCGATGATTCTTTTTTTAATCGAAAGGTGGTGCTTGTCACGTGGTCCCGTTTTAATTTTATCGAGATCTGACGAGTACTTTTTGAGTTATCTTTAATAATTTGTAATTACTTGACTTTTCTTTTCGTCTAGCTTCGTTGTGTTACTTATTTATATAATTTAAATCGGTCTACTTCGTTTGCGAACAAATACAATTATTATATTTTATTACTAACTGACCCAAAGAACTTCGACATCCTTTTTTAATATTTTATTATTCCTTTGACGCGACTTTCACTGGCAGCTAGCTGATGTAGTAAGGAGTAACTTAGGATACGTTTATTTTAGAAATTAATTTATTTTATAACTCTGCGAACTGAATTTATATGTTAAACAGTTCTGTTACAGTAGTTCTGAGCCAAAAGAATAAAATCATTTAAACGACTGTAATTTCATTAAATAAACTTACTAGTAAGACAAAATATTTGTCTAAGGCGTTTCCATTTCCTCTGGCTACTAATTTAATGACGCCTTCAACGAAACAATTTGAAGGAACCTCTCTCAATTAATAAATGCATATGGTCCTAAGCTAGGTAGCTTAATGCCTCCGCCGGGGCGAGGTGGCAAATGCTAGCGCGACCCCATCTCGCCCCACCCAGGCGGACGACTGCTCACACGTGGTGGTTTTTTAGTCAGTAGGAGTCTGGCATAACCCTCTGGTGCCCCCGCGCCGGAGGGTATCCATGATGTATTTTCCCTACGTAAAAAAAAGTTAGCTTAATGCCTCTGTTTTGCGGTTTTAGGTAGCAGTTGACTGATATAGAGGTATAGATATTTCTTCTTGGAAAATCTACATATTAACAGTCTACAGACTATACAACAAAAACAATGTATTTTTTTGTACCTATGTTTTTTTGTTTCTTTGTCCGCGATAAATTTGAAAAACCAGTTTATTTATTTTATAAAATTTTAACAATTGCCTAGACTTCTATTCAGCATAATTATGAGCCTGTAATCCTCAGTAGCTAAATAAGATTATAATCTTAAAAATTATAGTTAATAAATAAATAAATAAATAAGGTGATCGCAAATTAAGTCCATTTAAATAAAAGCGTTTATTTGTAAGCTTAGATGGCGCTACCCATTCTATGTGCTCTTAACAGTTGCCTAATTCCTTCATTATTATTCCGCGTTTGTCTTAGTGATAAGCCACTTTGTATTTCACTCGAAGCTCCTTGTGATGCGCTGCTTAATAGGTATTTGTTACTTCTCTTACTGTTGACTAGCTCGTTGGCGCGGTTTATAGTGGCCCTGCTTTCTGCTCCGCACACTGCGAGTTTTCTGTAAGTACTGTCAAGTTATACAACAACTGTTGAAAAAAGAATAGCAAATAAATAATTTGAATTGATTTGAAATTAAATTGCCTACACAAGATTTTAAGATTGATTCATGTAATATTTACTCAGTTATTGCAGCTCAACTGAAAAATAAACACAGAAAACTTTGTACAAGTATTGAAAACAAACACTTATGTTAAAATTAGGAAGAGGAAAGTTTTTTTTTCTATTTATTTATTTATTGTCTATATTTTGATGATTTTATATTTCACCGAGAGAACGTTTTCACTGAAGGATAAACATATAGGCTATATTTTTTCGGGAGAAAACGGAACAAGGAAAATTGTGTAATTCTCGGGTGAAGTCGGAAGCAAAAATCTAGTGTAACAGAATACGTAGGACATATATAAGTTGTTTGTAAAAGATCACATCACCATCACCGAATAATATAACATAACACGATACAAATTCCATAAGCTTCGGTAATATTCGAAACATTCCGAATTTTCCCGAAGGCTAGTTTCAGTTTGCGAATCTGACATCTGAAACATCAGTGTGTCTGCGGCACTAGACCGCAGTAGACGTGTTTTGCTTTGTATGTGTTCAATTTCTAATTTTTACTTGTTATTGTCTAAAAACATGCGTTAAACTATGTGAAATAATATACGGAAAAATGACATGTGTTGTGAACTGTGTTATTCATAATGGAATATTAGTTAAAAGGATTAAATAAGGTTTGTTTTGACCATTTCGCACTTTCACGTAGTTAACCTGTACAATAGGCGACCTTCATGAAACATCACAAATCGATCAATGCATTTTCGCTATTGTCATATAGTCAGAAAGGTCATTTTCGTATGTTAGATTTTGAATTTGTCTACAATTATTTACGATAAGCGTTGTACTATTTATTAAAATCGTGACATAATCGGGTCACGACTTTTATTTGAATTACCCTTAAATTTTGTGGTGATTTTTTCGTCAGCTTTATGACCTGCAGTGCAGTAGAATATCATCTCTTGTCTTCTTTTCTTTGTATTCTAAAACGCCTTTTGTATTCATACTGTTATTAAAGATATCATGTTTAGTTTCTTTTTTGTAAGCTTTTGAACATTTGAAAAAGGAATTATGAAAAAATCGTAAAAAATGATAGTCTTTGCTTGACGTATTAATATATCAAGATTACAAAAAAACATCATTTGTATTTTTTACCTATTATAATTACCTATTACCTTTACCTAGGCTATTTATTACCTAGGTATTATAATTTTATCATGGTTATGAAAAATATATGTGTGTGGTAAATTTATCTTATATGAACTAGACGGTTTACCTCGTGGAAATATTCATAATATAGTAGTTTGTCATATTAAAATTATATTATATCATACTATAATTTTTGGTAAAGCTTTAGATTAGGTAAAACCGAATTTCGGGACCGTGGGGGGATGGGGGGGAGAGGGTGGGGTACGCTACCCCTGGTACCACTGTTACACCTCGGAACCCCATGGTTATGGAGATATCCATGGTTAAAGTTTTGAGGTTAGAAGAAGAATTTCGAAAGTTAGAGGAACGCTTGGCTCCGGCGCTGCGGGAAGTGCAACCCTTCCGCCCTTGCGTGCGAAAGCACGCTCACTCATGCTCCGTTCCGCAGCTCCTCTACGCATTCGTTCGCGCGCTTTCGCACGGCGGGCGAGGGCTGCCCTCCCTCCGCGCCTCCGCGGCACAAAAAAAACACTCTAGGGGTAGGACAGACCAAGACCACGTGGACAGTGGGGTGCTCCGATTCGGTTTTGGGTATTTTTCGAATTTCTAAACCTATATTCTAGCACGCAATGTTACTAATTTTATTAGAATATTATGTCTGACGCGTTATTTTGTTTAAAAGTGTCGATTTGTCACACAATGCAAACAGTACGAGCTCAAAGGTATTATAATAGCTTTAAATTCTTCTTCTAACCTCAAAAACTTTAACCATGGATATCTCCATAACCATGGGGTTTTGAGGTGTGACACTGTTACCTTGTATAGATTCCCCTACACCCTCCACCCTCCACACCCAAAAACCCCATAATTCGGTTTTTCTAATTCGGTTTTACCTAATCTAGATCTTAGCCCCATCGATATCTCCATAACCATGGGGTTCCGAGGTGTGATAGTGGTACCAGGGGTAGTGTTCCCCACCCTCCCCCCCCCATCCCCCCACGGTCCCAAAATTCGGTTTTACCTAATCTAGATCTTAGCCTAATTTTTGTTTCATCATTCCTTTTTTAACCGACTTCGAAAAAAGGAAAAGGTTCTCAATTTGATTGTATTTTTTATGTATGTTACCTTAGAACTTTTAACCACCAGTAGTTTAGTCCACCCAGGACTGATTTTGATATTTTTTAAATCGCACGGTGGTTTGTGTCATGTAGTCGCATTTAAATTTAATTAAGATCTAACAAGTACAGAGTAACGAGATATATCTAATAATACCTATACTATCACGCATAATGGACCACCTTTGTGTCTAAATGCGGAAAACCGAGCCCACTACAATACAATACAATACAATACCTATACTAATATACCATCGCTGTATTTTTTTTTTTACTATAACTAGGTCGCCAAACAAGTGTACGGCTCGTCTAAGGTAAGCGATTACCGTAGCTTATAGACGTCTGCAACACCAGAAGCATAGCAAGCGCGTTGCCGATCCTATCCCTAATTCCCCTCAGGAGCTCTGGTCACCTTTAATAAACTTCTTTTAATACTGACGATGAGTTAATTTTGGACTAGTTCTATTGTATTTTAAACCCTTCTCATTTAAATATAAGTATTCTTTTATTTATTTTATACTGGTCTGGTTTATTTTCATAACATAAATAATAGCTGTACTGACTTTGTCATTGCCATCACCCTTAAGTAATTGGTCTACAAGATGAATTGTTTATACCAGTTAAGATGAGCCGTGCGTACCAAATATCATTCTGCGTTTTGTATTTCAAGTTATATGTATCTAATCTAATAATGATTCCATTAACCCTTATGTGTTAAACCAAAGGTTTTATAATATTTATCTGTCTTATATACTAAAATTGTCTAGTTAGCATTATGAACTCAAATCGAGCACAATTTCGTTTAAATTTACTTAGTCTCAGTTCCAGCTTGATTTGCGATCTACATACAGAAAAACAGATGTAATAATAATAAAAATACGTTTTAGAGTTCATTATTGATTATAATGGTCCTCTAAAAACATCGATATGTCCTTAAATATATAATTTCACCTGTTACACCGTATTAGAAGTGTAAATAGATCACAATTTTATTTTCACGTTTAATTCTATCATATTTCAAAATTGCTTTAAATGACAATGACAAAATCGAAAATGTAATTATTCTTTGTTACAAAAAATAATAATAGATTTTTCACACAAAAGACGGATATTGTTATATTATATCAAGTAAGTAATAATTGAATGCTTGTAATTCAGAGTGTATTGAATGAACAATACTTCATCAAATTGTTCCCAACGACGATTTCTATAGAAATTATTCAGTTTACGACTTTTATCCAAATTATAAGTAAATTATACGATGGAAGCTTCGTTACTTGAAATAGTCTTTTATTTTCAATTTACATTATTAAAAATATGTTTAAGTATGCTATGAAAGTGTATTGCCTCTTTACATTACAAAGATAGCAAACAAGCGTACAATCCACCTGATGGTAAGCAGTTAGCATAGTTTGTTTCCATAAGCTACGGTTGCTGCAACATCAGGAGTAAAACACGCGTTGCTGACCCTACACCCAACCCTCACTAGGAGCTCTGGCTACCTTACTCACCATAAGAACACAGCACTATCTGGGAACAGTGTTAGTTAGCTGTGATCTTCTGTTAGATATAGCCTCAGTCGGACTACTTCAAATTTTGTGCAAGATTACCTACTGTTCCCTATCTCAATATTGTTTTGAATCCACTTTTTATCCGTGTTAATGTTAATGGTAATTGTACTGTTAAATGTGTTTTATTTTGGAACTTTATATCCCGAATTCGTACTGATTAATCTAAGATACATTTGTATAAAGTTTTATAATCGGTAACTTCATCATTCAACAGTCAACATTCACTACTTCTCTATATAAACTATAAGTGTGCAAAATCTCATACTCCTCGGTCAGAGCAATTTTCGTAAAAAGGGATACAAAGTTATTGAGACAATAACATAGTACCCCTTTTTATACGCATTAACATATACAGATAACAGTTAAATGAAGGAAAGGGAGGTAAAACTGGGAATAGTGACTCGTATTATATATAATTAACAATTCAAATGACATACAAGTAAACAAGCTGAAGAAATAGCTGTGTGTACGGCTGACTAAGCATAAGTCTCTTTTACTTTACGAAATTAATTTGACGACCGACGCGGTAGTTGTACATCTTATGTATAATATTATATCCTGCTTTTTACTTTGGAGCGTGTGCGGAATTCGGGCAATATTTAGAATATTAAAAATTAAAACGACTCATTGGCGCAACGGTCACGGCACTGGTTTGTGGCAGTTGCGCTGGCGGTTGCGGGTTCGATCCCCGCACATGACAAACATTTGTATTGTATATATAGATGTTAACCGTGGTCTGGGTATTTGTGCAGTCCTTGTGGGTGGTCTGTGTGGTCTTCCCACCATGCCTCGGAGAGCATGTTAAGGCGTTAAGGTCCCGGTTGTTATCATGTAACCTGATAGTGATCGTTACTCATAGTAGGAATATATCCGCCAACCCGCATTGGAGCAGCGTGGTGGATTAAGCTCTGATTCTTCTCCTACATGGGGAAATAGGCATATTCCCAACAGTGGAATATTACATTCTGAAGCTTATAAATTAAAACACGTTTGTATTATCTTTTACTACTATTAATTACTAATTTTAACGATTTTGGGTGTTCCGTTTTCTACTGTTAAAATGCAGTGCTCAGTGCTTCTCATTATTTAGGATTTTCCTTATTCTCCTTATTTAGGATTTTTTCAAGTCGGCCCAATATTTTTTAAGTTTACTAATCTCAAATATGAAAATATTTGTAATTTGATTTCTAGAAATCAAATACTTTCCGGTTATAGTATTAGTGTAATCACAAAAGAATGCTATTTTTTTTGACATTCGTTAAGTGTGTACAATCAATCACTTTCTGGCGAAATAAACAATTCCATTTCATATTTTCATTTCATTTCATTATCGAATACCAGTATATAAAATAGGCTTAAGAAAACCGAGCTTAATCCTACGCTGATCTAGATTGGCAGGAATACATGTCTCAGGCTTACTTTTAAATAGGGCTATCGACGTAGGACGAAAAATAATCTAGACGAAATACAAAAAGATTTACAGAAGACTTACAGAAAGATTTGTAGGAAATTCGTTATCACTTTTAAAACGTAAAATCAGTATAGGTATGTGTGTATGTATGGGATTTTTATTTATGGAATCTTTAAGTGTTATATTGATACAAAAACTTTTTTAATGTCTGAGAAAGTTATGCGTTTCTAGGCTGAGATATTATAAACGTTATACGTTGTTTCCTTTCATCGTGTAGTGCGAGATGAAATTTTAATTGGCTAACAGACAACAGCAAGATTTACCCATTTTATCTACTGAACAAGGTCAACATATTAACTTACTTATTTATTTATTCATACTATTGTTCTCGTGACATTCTTTTGTGATTAACCTACTTTTAAATACATTTTCGAATTGAAATTCCAGTCCTAAAATATATTGAATTTACATTTTCACGCCACAACTGGGTATAATATTTATTTATTTGTATATGAAATTATTGTTTTATTTTTATGAATAGTTACAACAATAAAAAAGTATATAGGTATATTAGCCGATAGTTACCTATAGCACAGGCGTCTTGCCTTTCTTAGTAACGGCCGACTATGCCTGATTTAACAATATTTATTTAATTATAAATATATAGTATTATTAGCTGTGCGGTTACAGCAATATACCGACAGTATACACGTATACTGTTTTTATGACACAGTTCCACTATTACCTTAGAACTTATAAAGCCGACCGATGGTGGGTTATCAATCCAACTGCTGGCTTTGAAATACACAAGCTGAAGACGGGCAGCAGCATCTTCGGTGTGACAAAGCCAGCCCTGCGGTCACCAACCCGCCTGCCCAGCGTGGTGACTATAGGCAAAACACATGAGTTCGTGCCATGATGTTTGGCGCGAACTTGGTGAGGCCTATGTCCAGTAGTGGACTGCGATAGGCTGAAGTGATGATATAGTATTAATTTCGTATCGTATAAAATTAATTTGCAATAAATTTCATGCATTTCTCGTAGATTGCAATTACTGTACCTACTGACAATTACATATTCAGTGAACTGAATTGATCAATTTTATCATTTGGAAAAGGTAATTACATATAAGATAAACATCATGCACCTGCGGGATTGTTCATTATTATTGTTACTCACTTTAATATATATAGGTCATGAATTCTTAGTTTGTTTTTGTCAGTAAAATCTGCGACGATTGGAAGGTTATTTAGACGGATATGCATAAATAGGTATTATGAATTATTTGTAAAATAAAAAGAGGCTCACGAAAAAATTCTCTCTCTGACTCGCTTGAAACGACCACCCCCGCGCCGCGTCTTTCATTGCATTCACTGTTGCTGTACATAAATAAGTACAACAAAATAAAACACTTAAACCTAATATGCATTAGGTATGTTCTCCCTGTGCAAGCCAACACAGCGCTAGGTAATTATAAAACTTTGCGCTTTGACTAATTGGAGCGAAGGTGCTTACTGAAAATCCACTAGTAAAATATGTACTTATATAATATGAAAGAAAGTTTCAAATTTACCAAAATAAAAAACCGCACCTCACATATTAAATTTATAATTTTTGTAAGGTTCATTGAACTTTTTACTAAACATTAAACGTGTAAGCAATTTAGTAGACACGAAACCTAACAATGAATATACAAATTGTAAATGAATCCATTTAATTACTTTTATTGTTGTCTTTATAACGTTGACTTACTATGTAAAAATGCTCGTATATGGGCAGTCATTACAGAGACTGGCCATGATGATGTTATATTAGTTAGTGACTAGTGTTGGCAGATTTGAGCACAAATTTGAGATATTAAACTGAGGTACAACGCTGACTGAGGAAGTTTCACCTTACAGAAGATCGCAGCTAAATAATACTGCTTTCAAGCAATGTTGTGTTTCTGTGATTGCGATGCTTCTGGTGTTGCAGGCGTCTACAAGCTACGGTAATCGATTACCATCAGGTGAGCTGTACGCTTGTGTGCCGACCTAGTTGTATAAAAGTAAAAAATAAAAAAAAATACAAAGAACACATGTCACAAGTGAAACTTCCTTGGCAAACTAAATTTGAAGTCTCGTTTATATTTACACAAATCTAAAGCTTTAGATTTCCGTTTCAGCGCCATCGACAAAAACGTTGTCGTTTCATCAAAACGTTGCCGTTTCATCAAAACGTTGCCGTTTCATCAAAACGTTGTCGTTTCATCAAAACGTTGCGTTTCATCAAAACGTTGCCGTTTCATCAAAACGTTGCCGTTTCATCAAAACGTTGCCGTTTCATCAAAACGTTGCCGTTTCATCCGTAAAATTTTTATCCTCATGAGCCTAAAGAAGTTTCACTGCAAAAAAAATAATATTTGGTGGTGTGAAGAAAAGGGAGGATCCTCCACCAGACGGGTGTTGTGTCTGGCGGGCTAACGCCCCCGACGGTTGTTGTCGGGTTCTTGTATATATACTTAATTACTTTGAAAACTCTGATAGCGCGATGTAGCATACGTCAGTTTTTTCTCTAATTACGTAGTTTCGTAGTCGTTCGTATTTCGCGTGATAGATGTCGCCACATCACTCCCCTCCGAGACCGGAGGTCGATAGCAGGTTGAGTCGTCCATAGATCTTCTGATGCTTGCCAGGCCAGTGATGTTCCAGTGAGTCGGAACCAGATGCCGCATAGTTCACGGTGAGTCGGAACTGTCTGCGGTGATGCTGCATATGCTCCAGTGAGTCGGAGTGGTGCAGTGCTGCGTAGTGGCTGGCTGCTGCGTCGACTAGGAGAGAAGTTCGTCTCTGCTTGCTGACCGGCCGAAGTGCAGTGTGCTGTGCCAAAGTCGCTGAGAAGGCTGTGGGTGATGACCAGGAATGCGCGTCCGCTGCATGCTGGTGGTCAGGATACCCGTAGTAGCCGTAGATGCTGGCTGGCTGAAGTCGTAGATGCTGGACGGTACTCGCTGTTTGAAAGCTTGAGGAAGTGATGATGACGTCACGATGACGTAACTTGCGAAGGCTGCACTGATGTTCATGCTCGGGGTCACCAGTTTGGTAGCGTCTGGAACGGTGTGTGAAGAATCACGTCCGCCATCGAAAAGGGAGGATCCTCCACCAGACGGGTGTCGTGTCTGGCGGGCTAACGCCCCGACGGTTGTTGTCGGGTTCTTGTATATATACTTAATTACTTTGAAAACTCTGATAGCGCGATGTAGCATACGTCAGTTTTTTCTCTAATTACGTAGTTTCGTAGTCGTTCGTATTTCGCGTGATAGATGTCGCCACAAATAGAATACCAGTGTTTACTATACTGATATGAAAAACAAGCGAATACGGGTAATATTTTTATTTTTCGTTGGCTTTTAATTTTTGTTGTTGTCTAGACTAGATATTCAAATACTCCATGTCAGGGTTGGACGGGCAATGAACTGTGTATAATAACACAAATAATTTTGATGTTATATTTATTTGTTACTAGCTGTGCTTCGTCCGCGTGGAATTTAACGAAATAGTTATTGTTCAGTGCGCAGAGTTATAACACTAAAAAAATCTAAAATAAAAGTAGCCTAAATTACTCCTTATTACATCAACTATCTGCCAGTGAAAGTCCCGTCAAAATCGGTCCAGCCGTTTCATAGATTAGCCGGAACAAATAGACAGACAGACAGACAGACTAAAATTGTAAAAAATGCTATTTTGGTATAATGTACACTTAGTACAAGCGGCTATATAATAATACAAACAGACACCCCAATTTTATTTACACTAAAACAGCTGATGCTTTTTCTTTGAGAGAGAATTTTTCTTTTCTGAAAGATGAAAAAATTCACGAAATATTTATCTACATCGCTATCACGTAATGAATTTTGAAGAGAAACTTTATGCTTAAAATCTTACCAGTTCTCTTTGTGTGTATTTGGCTATCTGGTCTTTTTTATTTTTGCCTTAACGGAAAAAGCAATTTCACAAATTTGTACTGAATATTCTTTTGGCATGACATGCCATATGTATCTTGATCGTGACCTTTATTACTCCATTTCACTTAAGTTTTACGTCGAAGGCAATTTATGTTTATCTACTAATATCGTAATAGCTTGAGTGATAGCTAGATTAACTTGAATGTTTGCATTATTGGTTGCTAACACAGGCCAACAAAAAAAAGTGCTCTGGACCTTTGTCCAGATCCACCTGAGGTTATGTATTTAGATATGCTGAATCTGAATTTGGGGTCCATTTGGTCCCTACACCTATTATGAGGTAATGCCGAAAAACCGGCAAAAATGGCAAAAAAAAAATCGCAAAAAATGCATTTATGCAAATAAAATTAACAAGCACACTTGTGCTACTTATACTTATGTTTCTTATATGTTTTAATATTTTTATGTATTTTTTTTTTTGTTGAAAATTTTGATAATCGGGAAAAGTTAAGAATGACATAAAGCTATTGACCATGGTATTCATTTTTACCAGCCAGTATGTAACCGTAAGCAATAGCCAGAATTATAAGTAAGTGTGTTTTATTCCACAAGTTTTATATAAATAAATCAGCTCGGGTGGTAATTACTTTTTTAACTGTCTATTGTCGTTTAACTGTCAGGATTTCGACAGTACCATGCGAGTTAGAGAACGAAGGTTATTGACGGGTCGGAAAATACAAGCAATTACCTCAAGCAATCGCTACAGTTTGTTATTTTCAGTAGGACGTAGGTAAGGAACAGAGGGGTTAATCGAGAGTGACGTAACTTAAATTCCTGGATTTACCCCGGATTATAAATATCGAAGGGTAATCGATAAAAATGTTGATAAAAACACATTAAGGTAAAATTATGTGACGATACGTTTTTATTTATGTCACGATAAATGCAAAACTTTTAAACTTCATAATACGTTAAATTATGTAGTTTAAAAGTTATTACTTGATAGAATATTTAAACATATTATTCCGATGTTTTGTTAAAATAAATTACATTTTGTATTGCTTCAACAAGAATCGAGGGTGACGTAACTTAAATTCCTGGATTTACCCCGGATTATAAATATCGAAGGGTAATCGATAAGAATGTTGATAAAAACACGTTAAGGTAAAATTATGTCACGATACGTTTTTATTTATGTCACGATAAATGCAAAACTTTTAAACTTCATAATACGTTAAATTATTTAGTTTAAAAGTTATTACTTGATAGAATATTTTTACATATTTTTCCGATGTTTTGTTGAAATAAATTACATTTTGTATTGCTTCCACAATTAAGGACATAGTAAACCTAAGTTTTTCGACGTTATTTATAATTTGATTCTTAATCGACTTTAAAAAAGGGAGGAGATTCTCAATGCGACTGTATTTCTTTTAATGTGCTCTACTGGGTAGACCAATTTTGGTGATTCATTTTTAATCGAAAGGCCTCTCATTTAAATTAAATCGAAATCTGACGAGTACAGTTTAAGTAATCTCTAATAATGGGTATTCACTTGACTATTTTTTTCGTCTACGTACGTTGTACATGGTCGATGTAATTGAAGTCAGTTTTTTTTTCTTTGGGGCAAACACAATTATTATGACAAAGCTTCCTTGCGGGTTTACCGTCCTAGTATTTTTTTTATCAGCATGTAATATGCCACAGCTGGGCATAGCCCTCTTTCCCCATGTAGGAGAAGGATCAGAGCTTAAGCCACCACGCTGCTCCAATACAGGTTGGCGGATATATTTCCTACTATGAGTAACAATCGCTATCAGGTGTACATGATAACAACCGGGGCTGACAGTAAAGTGCTCTCCGAGACACGGTGGGGAGACCCACAAAAACTGTCCAAATACCTAGACCACGGCAAACAGCTGTATGGCATCTGTATACAAATGTTTTGTCATGTGCGGGGATCGAACCCGCAACCACCAGCACAATAGCCACAAACTAGTGCTGTGACCGTTGCTGTGCTAGCATTTACTAGTCCTTACAATGCATCATCGCTTGATGTTTAGACTGTCACTTACCAATTATGCCTATGAAAGTATAGCATTGGATTAGTTTGGTTTTAACCTTCAATCAAGCCTGAAGACTTCTTGAGAAGGGATCTCTAATTTCCCAAAAGATTTCAGAACATTGGTAAAAAATTAGACGATTGTTTTAAATTCAATTTAGATAATAAGTTTCCTTTTTTATATCTGGGTTGTCTGGAAGAAATGGCTAATTAGCCATAAGTCCGCCCATTGTACTTCACTGTCTGTAACTATCTTTATGCTTTGTTTGTGATATATTTGTGGTGTACAATAAAATATAAAATAAATAGCTCTTATATTCTTAACTACGTCAGCTGGCGTTGTGTGAAATTATTGAAGCCTTTATTCAGCTTGATAAAAACTACATGATTTGTAAGAATAATTTATGTAAGTAATAATAGAATGGCTAGAAGCGTTAGCTGATGGCTATAAATTTATTTCTTGCCTCCATTTATTCGGTTTGATTAATCGACATTTTGATGACATTTCCATTTACATTTGTAGAACTTAGAGATTTTTTTCGTTAACAAAATAAAAACTTGGAAGTTTTTTTTTACTAAAACCTTACCAAATGTAATGCCTTTAAAATTATTGCAGTTCAAGTTACTAATATACATCTATACTTACAATGAATCTGTATCCAAATGGTTCAAATTTGTAACTATCGAAGCATTGTTAATAATAATTTACCGTTAGGTATTCTATAAAACTTTACCTTACAAGTATACATCTCATTGTAGAGAAAAACTGGTCATATTATCAATGCAGGTAAATACCGCAAGTGTGGTTACTACCTAACCTAACCTATTTAATAAAATAATAATTAAAAACAAAAAACCCGCCTGCGTGTGACAAAGAGAGAATGATTTGACTTATCCTTCAATTTCATGCCTCCGACTGCATATTATCTACGATGTTACATAAAGTTTCGAAGGACTACTATTATAATTATCTATAAATAGTGTTACATAAGTATATTGATACATATCCTGTACATAAATCATCGCCCTTACGTATCAGGAATTCACATTCATAAATCAAAGCTAACATACAATTCACGTGCTAGTTCAACCTTTAAATATTATAGTATCATGCATACCTGCACGTTTCTGCATTTTCGTTATTATTTGATGTTAAATTCTAACTCTGGTAAGTTCCAGATCGTATGACAAACAATACAGTACTCCCGATAGAAGTATCATAATACTAAAGTAACTGTGTAATTCTCCAAAAAAAAAAACTATACGTGTGTATGTCGTATATATATGTGTATGGCCGTCTGTTTCTATGGTAAGTAAATTAGTGCTTGTGTTATAGGTAATATATATACTAGCTGACCCCGAAAACGTTGTTTTGCCATATATGTTATTAACCCCCTTGATCCCCCCCCCCCTTATAACTTAGGGATATGAAAAATAGATGTTGGCCGATTCTTAAATCTACCCAATATGCACACAAAATTTATGATATTTTATTAACCCCTTCAACCTCCCCCCCCCCTTATAACTTAGGGATATGAAAAATAGATGTTGGCCGATTCTTAAATCTACCCAATATGCACACAAAATTTATGATATTTTATTAACCCCTTCAACCTCCCCCCCCCCCCCCCCTTATAACTTAGAGGTATGAAAAATAGATGTTGTTCGATTCTCAGACCTACCCAATGTGCACACAAAATTTCATGAGAATCAGTCAAGCCGTTTCGGAGGAGTTTAACTACAAACACCGCGACTCGAGAGTTTTATATAATAGATATAGTGTAAAAAACAATTCAATTTATTTTAATCACGATTTAGCATGTAACTTCCCACTGCTGAGCATAGGTCTCTTTTTTCGTGTGGGAAAAGGATTGGAGCTTAATCCGACACGCTGCTCCACGTATATTATATTATTGAATTATAAAACGGTAATACACAAAGTAGTACAATATATAAAATGTACTTGTAGTGATAATACCATCTCAAAATTCAGAACGTTTGTTTTTTCTTTTCTCGCTTTAAAGTATATTGTAAAATGATTCTTAAAAATATTAATCAAGAGCAAATATTATTTTAAATAAAGGATAATAATCAAGTTTGTTGGAGCTTAAGAAACAGTTCTGTATACTTAGACGTAGAATTCATATCTTGGTACAACGACTTTGTGATACTGAGAAATTACGTAACCGTGTTGGAAGTATAAATGATAGGTACCAGCTTAAACGATTATATTAGAAATTTATGAAAATATTTTCTAAGAACTTTGTTAACTAGAGGGAAGAATACGCTTTGTAGACTATTAAGAAAGTGACAGCAAAACTTATCTTTGAATGAACCCTCATTAGTGTAATAGCTAGCTTCTATAATGATGAAAAAACCTTACTTTTTTTAAAAGTTAATTTAATCTTAAATATCATCAAAATTAAAATTTATTTAATTTTTTTTATTTTAATTTAATTATTAATTTTTAATTTACTCAAGTAGAATAAAAAAAACTATATTTGTTATTAATTAATTAATTATAGTTAACATGTTAAGCTACTGCCATTTGGAATGTAGCTTCTGCAGAGAAGAATCAGCAAGAAACTCCGCAGTTACACTTAGAAAAAAATGTGTTATATCATAAAATTAGTAAAATCTTGCATAAAATACAGCGTCACTAAATTCACACATCTTTGTCATCAAAATAATAATATATTATTTTCTCTCACTTATGGATTACTTCGCTGGTTGCTAATAAATCTATCTGACGTGTAACGTTAACCAATAGCCAAAAGTTTATGATACAGTTTTATCACCATCATAATATATTATCTCGTATATGACGTACTCTCCTATGACGCGTCGGCGCAATGGTCACAACACTGGTTTGTGGCTATTGCATTGGTTGCGGGTTCGATCCCCGCACATGACAAACATTTGTATTGGCCATACAGATGTTTGCCGTGGTCTGGGTATTTGTGCAGTCCTTGTGGGTCTCCCCACCGTGTCTCGGAGAGCACTTTAAGCCGTCGGTCCCAGTTGCTATAATGTACACTCCTACCCCCTACTATGTTACCCTTAGTAGGGAATATATCCGCCAACCCGCATCGGAGCAGCGTGGGGTATTAAGCTTTGATCCTTCTCCTACATGGGGAAAGAGGCCTATGCCCAGCAGTTCACACATTATTATTTTATTTATTGCCACTGGCTTTAAATTCCATTATCATCATCATCATCACCACCTCAGCCTAATACAGTCCTCTGCTGGACACTCTCAAGTCAAACTCTACAAGTTTACGCCAAAAATGGCGTTAACTCATGTGTTACCCATAGTCACCACGCTGGGCAGGCGGGTTGGTGACCGTAGGGCTGGCTTTATTCTAGTTTCATTATATTATTCCGTTATCATTAAGTGCATTGCTACGTTACGTAGCGCCGTAGCAGTATTTATTCATTTGGTCTAATGGCCTCGAATACGTCGTAGCTGTTCGAACCAAATGTATCAGGCTGTGCGTGAAAGCTGATGTACATACGATTTCATACATCAAAGGTTTACACGATTTCACCCATGTTAAAAATTAATGCCTCTCAGAATAGTCGGCATTTTTTATTCCTTAGCTCTTGTGATTTAAAATTAGCGCGGACAAAACAAAAAACTTTAAATGTTTATTAAGTTGTTGTAATATATTCTGGATTCTGGATTTTTTACACATCATGGTAAAGATTGGCACATGCACATGTACGCGCACATGTACGCGCAGATACTCATGATCATTAACTTTTGATCCACTTTAAAAATGTGTGTTTAAATTGCAAAATCAAAACGTTATATAAATTTGTACTAAATGTGCAAAAGTTGGAAACAGAAAGCACGTAAACTTCTCAAATTTAATCATCCCGAGGCGCCTCTTTCAAAGAATTCCGGTCTACGACCTTTTGACCTCTATAGAAGCGAAATTCTTACTTGTCTAACTTTAAAACTAAATTATAAATGCGTAAGTTTGGGTGTGTAATGAATATTGGCTAGATATTTGTTACAGTTTGAAACAAAATGTATCTAATTTTCTTTGGTATATCTCGCTATTTAGTGATAAGATCGCCCATTGCACTATATGTATCTAATATTAAGGTTTGCTATGTATACTACATTAGTTGCAATAAAGTGGTTTATTATTATTATTATTATGATGTGGCTATGTATCTATGCCTATATGGTAACAATTCTTGCCCCCAAAACTTTAACAGGATCCAAAGTAATACTAAAAACTGCAGGCCTTTTAGTAAAAGAAATAAAGCAAGTATGTGTAATGTAGAACAATGATCCCTAACTTAAATAAAATAATAAAAAAGTAAAAATAAGTATCTTAGGATTCTCTTAGGATTTTTCAGAACTATTTTACTATAAGTCTTCATCATCATCATTGCAGCCTATACAGTCCACTGCTGGACATAGGCCTCCACAAGTTCACGCCAAAAATAACGTGAACTCATGTGTTTTGCCCATAGTCACCACGCTGGGCAGGCGGGTTGGTGACCGCAGTACTGGCTTTGTCGCACCGAAGACGCTGCTGCCCGTCTTCGGCCTGTGTATTTCAAAGCCAGCAGTTGGATGGTTATCCCGCCGTCGGTCGGCTTCTTAAGTTCCAAGGTGGTTGTGGAACCTTGTTATCCCTTAGTCGCCTCTTACGACACCCACGGGAAGAGAGGGGGTGGCTAAATTCTTTAGTGCCGTAGCCACACAGCACACTATAAGTCTAAAGACAGTGAAAGTAAAGGTAGCATTATTAATACTTGTTGTAGGCATATTTAAATAATTATCTTTGGAACGAATTCTGTAAGAAAGTGATTGTCAGCTCCGATACGTGACTGGAGCTTACTCCTTAACAATGATTACCGTAATATTAAAAAAGAAGTAAGAGAGCGAGATAGGTGATGTTACTTATTCACACGATTTCCCTTCCCATACATTTTCATATCACGCCTTAAATTGTTTTTTTAAAGAGTAAACTTAAAAAAAAATCGTAAATAACAACCGATCAATAAAATAAATTAACCCAAAAAAAAAAACAGAAAAATAACTTGTGTTTATATATTTCGTGCAAAAGAGTTCATTCTTACGTAACTGTTATTTAGGTCAAGTTGTGGAAGTTAAAAGGGGTGTACATAGATGTAATTTTCTACGAACTTTATTACAAAGCATAAATTAAATAACTCTCAATAACACAAGGCAGTAGTGTTGGGATCGCGGTTTAATTTTGTTGGCTTCAGTTCATACAAAAACAAGATATA
Organism: Melitaea cinxia; assembly: GCF_905220565.1. Taxonomy (NCBI): domain Eukaryota; kingdom Metazoa; phylum Arthropoda; class Insecta; order Lepidoptera; family Nymphalidae; genus Melitaea; species Melitaea cinxia. The sequence continues at coordinate 4,559,433 of NC_059421.1, read as the reverse complement.
CCTTACAGAAATAATTGCGTGATAAAAACAGACTGATCATGCGTATTATTTTATTAATAATGAAATAATAATAATAATTTATTTTTCATCACAGTCATGTCGATACAATGAAACCTTATCTTATTAATGATATAACTACAATACAAAGTTTAACAACACGATTAGCGAAGGACTGGTGCTCAAAAAAGGTATAAAATAATACAAAAACTTTTGAAACAAAATATAGGAAAACTTTATTTACTAAAAATAAGACACGATGCAATCTCTAATATTCACAGAGAAGAGAAAGATAGTCAGTGTTGCAAGGCGCAAAATAAAAATAATATTCAACACTTAGTCAGTCAGTCAGTCAGCTCAGCCTATTGCAGTCCACTGCTGGATATTGGTCTAAAAATTCAACACTTATTTCGAATAATTCTGAGACTTCTGAGACTTCTGGTACATCGTATGTACCAGATTACATTTCTGGTTTAATTGGTCCTAGGAAAACGTAAACAAAGTTCTCCTGTTGCACAACATTTGAAATTTTGTCATCATTACGCTTATGATGATATGATATTATAAAACAAAGTCGCTTCCCTTATCTGATTCCAGAGAAAAGTTTATGTGCATAATATAGTAGATTATTAGAGGAATACTGATAGTTTTAGAGGTTTCTAATGTGATGTCGTAAATAAACATATTGTTTTACGCATATATAATATATTGTATTTATTTTATTTTATATTTATTTTATTTTATATTTATTTTATTTTATATTTATTTTATATTTTATATTTAGTATCAGCATTGCACCTGTGCAAAGCCGGGGCGAGTTGCATGAGTTAACATGAGAGTTAACATGTTATTTTTTTATACGTTATTATTTTACCTTTAAACGTTTTACTGTGTCATAAAATAGACTAAAAATAGTTTTCGTCGTCTCCACATAAAAAAGGTTCTTAAAAGGGTTATGTCTAAGAATTTCCTTTTTTGCCTTCGCAAAATGCCTTCTATTTTTTGTTTCTAAAAAGGTTAAGTCTTTGTGGAGGTTCTTATACTATAGCTAAGATATAATGAAAGCCATGCCATACAGCTTAAGTTATATCCATGATTACTTTTATCTCTGTTCGGTAAAAGATAAGAATAAATTACTATATTCTAAGTATATTTTTGCAAAGAATTTTGTTGTAATTTATGAAAAAATATTGATTGGGTAGAGGTAGATTACTGTTAAATGTTTCAGGGGCTAGACGAAATCGACCAGCCCAAATAAACTTAAAATAATATAATATATAGGACGGCGCGTTGATGCAATAGTCGCAGTAATAGGCTATATCCGCACGTGACATATATTTGTAGTCATCACACAAATACCTGTCATGGTCTGGACATTTGTGATTGTATGTTCCCGAATCCTAGACACATGATTCATATTGTACTAAGTGTATTGAGTGTGAAGCATTTTTTTATTTCTTAATAATACGTGTTTAAATTTATACTATAATAATAATTATTATTTTATTTATTTATTATTATTGTACACCAACAATACAAGATGTAGAAAGGCGATCTTATCGCTAAATAGCCGTTTCTTCTTTATTATTATTATTCTTTGTTTATCCAAACTTGCAGTTAATAAAAAAAAGTAAATCACTAAAATTAATATTACCATTAATGGGAAATGTTATCCCCTTTGCCTTGAGTTTAACAAATCTGTAGAAATAAATTCTGATTATGTAATAAACGATTTAATAATAACTTGACGACGCGTTGGCGCAACGGTCACAGCACTGACTGTTGCGCTGGCTGTGCGGGTTCGATCTCTGCTCACGACAGACATTCGTATTGGTCATATAGATGTTTGTCGTGGTCTGGGCGTTTGTGCTTGTGTATTGTCTGTGTGTCTGGACCCCCGACTTAGGAGGAAATCCTACTGAGGGCCGTTGAGTGTGAAGCGTTAAAATATTTTAAATAAACGAGTTCATACCAAGACATGGGAAAATGTTAGTTTGACATTGTCGATATTTTAATCCAGTTGCATCGGCTGTGGTCGCTTTTATACATATTAAATCAATTATATAAATTCTTTACCATTATACGATTTGACGTTAGCAATAGACCAACAAAGTTTATAATAATACTAGCTGTGCCCGCGACTTCATCCACGTGTACTTTAACAAAAAAGTTATTGTTCAGTTCGCAGAGTTATAAATTAAATATATTTCTAAAATAAAAGTAGCCTAAGCTACTCCTTATTACATCAGCTATCGGCCAGTGAAAGTCCCGTCAAAATCGGTCTAGCCTTTTCAGAGATTAGCCGGAACAAACAGACAGACAGATAGACAAAAATTGTAAAAAATGTTATTTTGGTATATGTACCGTGTATACATACATACCTATGTATTTAGTAAAAAGCCGTTATATTAATATTACAAACAGACACTCCAAATTTTATTTATATGTATAGATATGTGTGTATGTGTTTATATGTATAGATAGGTGATATGTGTACGTTACTTAGTGTCCAAGAGTCTTGATGGATTATGATGTATGGTGTCTGTAGATTCATCGTAATTGTATGAGCGATGAAAATTTCATTTTATTTACAAATATGGTTTTATTGTAACTCTCATTTTCCTTTTGTATATTACTTTCATTTCAAGTATCTATTTTAAAAGTTTTAAACATTGTAACATTGTTATAATTATATGAAGCTTTAAATGTTATTGTGAGTAAATATGTGTTCTATGAGAATTTGAAAGATAAAGAACAAAAATTAATTAAAAAAAAAAAAACATACAAGTTGAGACATAAAACAATCCATATAGAAATCCAATTTATAGTATACTGGATTTGTATAAAATCCGTAATTTAATCTTTTGTCTACATTATTTAGATAAATTGACGTGCTATGTGATTGAATATATCGTAATTTATCTACATAATCGACAATAAAATAACATAATACTCTTTCTTGAAGTCGGTTTAAAATAAATAGAATTGATATTTAATGGAAAACAGCGATATTAATCAGTTTTATAAATTTTCACATACCGCTGAATGCATCTGCAGCGGTACGGGAAACTCGGGTAAAGGCGAGAGGCCAGATACTGAGAACGAGGTCAGAGATAAATTGAACACTTTTTAAAAATATATTCGAACTTGACTGTTGATATATTTATATCTATTGCTACAAATATTTTCTGATATTATCAGTATATCTAAATAAAAATAAATCGCCAAATTTTAGGTAGGCGTATTCCAAAAATTAATTAATGTAAATTCCAAACGACTTACTCAGGGCTCATATATTAATTATTTTTAATCGACTTCAAAAAAGAAGGATGTCCTCAATTCGACTGTATTTATTTATGTGTGATACTACGATTATTTCGACTACCTACGTTGATGATATTCTTATTTTATTAACCGACTTCCAAAAAAGGAGGAGGTTCTCAATTCGACTGTATTTTTTTTTATGTATGTTACATCAGAACTTTTGACCGTGTGGACCGATTTCGACAAATGTTTTTTTAATCGAAAGGTGGTGTGTGCCAATTGGTCCCATTTAAATTTATTTGAGATCTAACAACTACTTTTCGAGTTATATCTAATAATGCGTTTTTACTTGACGCTTTTTTCGTCGACCTACGTTGTATTATACCGCATAACTTTTTACTGGGTGTACCGATTTTGATAATTATTTTTTTGTTGGAAAGGAGATAACCCTAGTTTAGTACCATGATAAGAAAACCAGGATCTGATGATGAAATCCCAGAGAAATCGAGGGAAACTCTTGAAAATCGGCAACAACTTTTTACTGGGTGTACCGATTTTGATAATTTTTAATTTAATCGAAAGCTGATGTTTGTCATGTGGTCACGTATAAATTTTATTGAGATCTGATCACTACTTTTTGAGTAATCTTTGATAACGCATAGTTACTTGACTAATTTTTCGTCGATCTACGTTGTATTACTCGTCGATGTAATTGAAGTCGGTTTTTATCAATGTGATTTATTGTCGATTTTTTTTTGTTTGATAACAAACACAGTTATGCTTCTGAATATCGCAGCTTTCAATTGTGAAAAGAATTATTAAAACCAAGACAGAAATTTATGAGATTATAATAAATTAATGCTTCAGCCTGTAATATCCCACTGCTGGGTATAGGCCTCTTTTCCCATCTAGGAGAAAGGTCAGAGCTTAATCCACCACGCTGCTTCAATGCTGGTTGGCGGATATATTCTCTATTATGAGTTGCGATCGCTATCAGGTTTACATGATAACAATCGGAACCGGCGGCTTAAAGTACTCTCCGAAGCACTGGAGACCCACAAAGACTGCCCAAATACTCAGACCACGGCAAACATCTGTATGGCTAATACAAATGTTTGTCATGTGCGGGGATCGAAATCGCAACCGCCAGAGCAACAGCCACAAATCAGTGCTGTGAGTTGTGACCGTTGCGCCAACGCGGCAGCCAAAGCGTATAATAAAGTAAATATTCTTTCTGTACTATATATAGAACACAAATATCTCTTTTATACCAAATTTGCAAGGCTGAACCCATTTCGTGTCCCAACTCGCACATAACGAATTCCATTGGAGTTCTACAGTTCACAATCAAAGACGGACCTTTTTATATCAAGTGAACATCGCTTTGTACATATTTGTTGAAGAAATATTAACCTTGCTACTCTGATGTTGCGTTTTATTTAGTGAAATAAGCTGCCGCTAAAGATACATCTGAATGATGGTTATGAAATTATTGATTATTTAAATTAATGCAACAATGCTGCTTTTTATTCGTTGATAGTAATTTTCATAAAAATAGATTCAAACAATATCTTCAAATACCACAAATATTTATAAAGTAATTTTTTTTAAAAAAAAAACCAGAAATGAAAATTTATTTTGTTGCTCCAAAATTGAACACTTTTATTGTGTTTATGATATATTTATTTGAAAAATGTATTTCACTCTATATCTTCAAATTCCAAATTCAAAAAAATGCTATTTCTTGTTCCAGATATGCACAACGAGAGTAATGACAAATAATTACACATAATTTGACACTCGAGTGACAAAAGAAACCAAAATGGCGGAAGCTGAGGGAGGAGCGAGTGAGCAGGATGATGTTTCATTCTTACGAACGGTAAGTTTTTAGTTAGAACCCTATACATTATGTACTCATATTCTAAATACAAAAAACAACTTGTTTCGTTTAAGAGCTGTTCAATTTCGATCATATCGTTTAGACACTAGAGACAGTAGAGTTCACTTTCTATTTTCAAAAGAATGGACCGTTCAATTTTGAACATGCCGTATTTGTAATTTAAGTTTCCACTTCAAAACATATAATTTTTTAAATATAGAAATAGGGTTTTATTCAGTTAGTTTTGAGAGTAGCTGGGAGCCGGTGTATGGAAGCTCGAACCGATCGCTTTAGTGATCGAAGAGAAGGTAGATACCTAATTTTCACATATTGTGAGGAATTCATAGATAAGTTCGAAATTTTAAAATAAACTATATCAACTTGTTGATTTTTTAAATAAGTTCCTGTAAGAAACAAAACCCCCTTCAAGTTAGAATACTTCATTTGACCCGTTAATAATAACTAATAAATAAAAACGCATAAACATTTCTAATGTTTATTTCATAAAGTTTATAATTTAATAAAGAATAATATATAAGAAATAAATAAAGATTTATTAAAGCTTAGAGCGCTTTTACGTACACATGTACGTAAATGCAATGTAACGTATGTACCCCTGTGGAAAAATTCCGATATAAAATGTTAAGTTCCAATGGGGATCCTGATAGATCTATCTGGATCGAAAAATGGCCGGATAATAATTGTATTTTAACGTATCAAATTTTATTAAAGTATTTGGAATCCCTGTTTCAAACAGACAATAGTTTACAATAACTTCCCATCAATCATCGTTTTTTATTTGGATCTATCTGGAACTCTTAGCAGAAACATAATATATTGAAATAAGTACATAATTTTTTTTTTTCAAGATGTCACTCACTCGTTTGATCCCTTAATGTTAGGTCGTTACGTTCGTGCCGTCGAAAAAATTTCAGTCGGAATCCGAGAAGCGTCTAAAGTAGACGAGAAATGTAGAAAATATTGCGAACAATTTAAAAAAAGTATGCGTAAAAAATAATAATTAAAAAAAAACAAAAAACCCGCCTGCGTGAAGAACAACTAATAGAAAATCAACTGAAAAAGCTGGAACAAGATAAAAATTCAATATGCACACAAAGTCAGCGAAATAAATAGAAACAATATCAAACATTTTGTACTGTACATTTAAAATATATTAATACGGTAGTCCTTCGAAACTTTATGCAACGTCGTACATAACATGCAGTTGCCGCACCACCTGTTACAAATATACGCAAAGGCTCTTCCATATCCACATTTTGAAGTAATTTATTTGCAACTTTGTTAAAAAGTTGTCTCTGTTGAATGTTCAGCGATGTTACAACAGCTTGGTACTGATCGTCTGACATTACGATGTCAGATGGCGCCTCCTCAAAATCATCAATATGAATGTCTGCAGCAATTACTTGTTCTATGGGGTCAATAATTTCGTTGCCATAGGTGTTCTGACAAATAGACTCTGCAGCCATATTTTCTGCTACTACTCGACTTATAGCATTTTGAATCTCAATCTCCCATGAAACAAATGATTCCACATCAGTCCCTTCTTGCAGTGGTCGTAAAAGATTTCGTTTTGTGTAGAATGCATCTTTGGCAGAATCAAAACCATCCAGTAATTCACTTTCAGCACGAAAGGGAATATGTACAACAAGCAGAGAATAGTAATAAGCTTCCGGGTTTGAGGCTAGCGTGAAGTAGCGAGTACGTAAAATGGCTGGGCGTTTCCTTTTTTTCATCCGACCTGCATTGTCAAGCAACGTAATGTACTGATGTTGGTCATTATTATCTTGTTGATCTTCATAAGCATCCATATCTTGTTCGTCGTCATCGATGTAATTTGGCTGCTTAGTTACCACGTCGTACCAAATGGCAAATTCTCCTAAACTAAGATTTTCTAGATCACGAGGCCGGCAAACATATCTATCAAATATATTTTTAAATGGTTCTGATGATACACTATCAATTCTGAGCATACGGTATCTCTCTTCTGGAGTACAAGAATTTACAAAAACAGATTTCCGAGAACTATCTCGCAGCTTAAGATGGCATAAACGGAACGCGCATTCACACGCAGAAACTTCACGGTGAGTTAAAATGGCATTTTGTATTGCAAAAACCTGTTTACCAACATCACCACCTTGTTCTCGTACTCGTTTAATAGCCTCTCTTATTGATCGTGTAATTTCTGCAGGCTCCGATTTCGAAATGTACTTAGATATATAAATAGCTATACCTAGAGCCGAACCGCATGGTTGGATATCTATGTTAGCAGACCACATCTTCAATATTTCGTTGTTCGTGTTGTATGGATTAATCATAGTCTCGTTATCTTTTCTTTTCAATATGTAAAATTTTCCTCTATTTCTGATAGTTTGATCTTCATCTAAAATTTTAGTCACAATTGATACCGGTCTTGGAAAAGCAAATCTACATATCTTATCCCTCTTAAAACAAGTGTGAGTATGTTTGTGCGTTTGCAATTTTATGACCAAATCGTGCATTTCTTTGTCATATTCTGGATCTGGAACGTTACAGGTGACTACTTGGTCTAGTAGTTCTAAGCCTTGTGGACTATCAAAGGCAGGCATTTGCTCGCACCACACAACCATATGTACGTGAGGGCTTCCACGTAACTGAAACTCAACACGCCACCAAAAGTCTACAACACATTTTCCAAGCAACGGATTTTCTTTCTGCTTGAGCCGTTTGAATAAAGCATTTATGCGGATCATAAACTGCCTTGATAGAGTAACTGGATACTGTTCCACCAAATGTAATTTTTCAGAAAAAGTGAGCTCTTCTACGGAAGCATTAGGGCGACCATCAGCAACTAAGAGGGCTTTCAAAATATCAGGCCAATTTAAATCATTGCACGATAATGTTAAATACCAGTGTGGTGGCCCTAAATTTTTAACCATTGCCAGAAGGTCTGTATATGCTTTGTGCCAATAAGATGAAGTACCGCGAATATTGCGCATCATCAAATGTACATTTTGCACTACATCGTTTGGTTGTGCTCCATTCTGGCGTAGTTTTGCACAAACTGACACATTTTGTTGAGCTTTACAAAGTTCAACTATTGATAGAGCATAAAATAAGTATTCATTATTTTGAAATCTTTTTTGATTGCTCATTATTCTCGTTTGATAATAATCAAGTGGTGTGATAGAAAGTGTTCTATCTTCTTTTAAGCCATTCTTTCCTTCTGGGAATAACTTCACCCATGCAAGTTCTTCAGCTCTTTTCTCCCTGAAGATACTTATAGGTGGTGCAGTTTTTCGCTTTAAGTTATGAATAGGAATTGTTTCGTCTTCTACGTTTTCATCACATAACACTTCACTTAAAGCTGGTACAGTGGAATCTATGGGCATAAGAAATGTATTGACCACTTGACCATCGTGAATATGCCCAACGAATTCAGTTTCTTCAACAGTTGAATTGGGTACATTTTTATTAACCAATTCCATGGATACATCTCTTGCCAAAGTTGGTTTGACAGCAGTAATAGAATATTGCAAGTTTCGTTGTTTACGTACTCCTAAAACTATGATGAGATGGTAGCACAAATTCTCATTATTATTAAATTTCATGACCATAGCTTTTCCATTTGTACCAGCACAATGGCTTTTAGGGCCACGGGCATGAGAATCAAATAAATAGTATTCGCCGTGTAAGTGCATTACAGCAACAGATACCTGAGTTTCACATGTAACAATTCCCTTATTGTAAATTAAAAAAAAGTTTTCTAATCCTGCAATCAATCCATTGAAATAACCTTCTATTATTTCATTGGGTGCTCTAGCATTGATAATACCAATAACTACATCAGGTTGTATTTCTAAATTTAACTCAGACGAACCAACGCAAATTAAGTGCAACAACTCTTCAGTATTCAAGTATTGTGGTTCATTAGACAAACTTGATAAACACTGAATAAAATATGTATTTCCAGCTAAAAGAACACGATCTACATCAGATGTATTCCATTGTGAAACAGACTGTACTTCAGAGTAAGCAATAGCCGTAGCAGCCATGGCTGTGCATTGACGTCCACTCGAACTCCCAAATCTTTCATTACCTTGATGAAATGTCCCACGCAAAATAGTCTTATTGTCATCTATCTGTTTGAAATGAGTTTGTGGAGTCTGGATGACGTCAATGTTCCTCTGAGCTTGTGATATTGTTATAGCTTGTAATATACTTTGATGCAATTCTTCATGAGTAATATCAAAATTAATTTGAACGTTTCTGTACAAATGATTATTTTGAACTAGCCACGTAAGCGCTTTTTTAATTTTTTCTGTATCTACCCTGTACTTTTTATTGCCAGTTATATTTTCAAGATTTTCGGTCAAAATCGCAATGCCCATATTTGCCCCACATAAAGGAAGCTGTTCCGCTACCTCTTCAACTTGTTGAGCAAACAGTATGGCTTGTCCTTTGAAACTCTGTTGACCATAGCGACCACCTAGACGTAAAACTTTGATAAATGGTTTTATTCGCGAAACCAATCTTAATTCGATTTCAGAAAGACATTCAAGTTGCTCTGGGATAGGAGAAACCGTCATATTGTTCCAAAATGCATTTGAAGGGCACTGATTCTTTGCTATTTTACTTGCACATCTGTAACAACAAGTTATACGTTGAGGCACATCAGAAGGTAGTATTGTTAAACTAGCGCTAACATTGATACTACGACATTGTTTTGGATATAGTAATTTCGTGCAAACATAGCATGGTACCGCAGCTATTTGCGAAATTTCCTCCTCAAATTCATTATACAGTTGTCTTCGGGCACGAGATCTATTCCTCATGACAGACAGTCTATATTTACGAGAAACAGAAGACAACTGAGTGTAAGTTTGAGAAACTTGGTTCAGTCTAGCTGATCGAGAAGTAGGAGATTCGTTTTTTTGACGGTGAGAAATATATTCTCTCATAGACTCTAGTCTGACTGTCCGAGACGACGGAGATTCATTTTCTCGACTGTGAGACATGTATCCTCTCATAGACTCTAGTCTGACTGTCCGAGACGACGGAGATTCATTTTCTCGACTGTGAGAAATGGATTCTCTCATAGACTCTAGTCTGACTGTCCGAGACGACGGAGATTCATTTTCTCGACTGTGAGAAATGGATTCTCTCATAGACTCTAGTCTGACTGTCCGAGACGACTGAGACTCATTTTCTCGACTGTGAGACATGTATCCTCTCATAGACTCTAGTCTGACTGTCCGAGACGACGGGGATTCATTTTCTCGACTGTGAGAAATGTATTCTCTCATAGACTCTAGTCTAGCTTTACGAGACGAAGGAGATTCGTTTTCCCGACTTTGAGAAATATACTCTCTCTCAGACTGTAGCCTTTGCTCTCTTTCAGTCCGAGTTTTCTTCCCTTGCCTGAATGCTTTGCGGGCGTTATTTTCTTTCGACACATGTTTTTTTTCGTTTTGAGAAAGCTGACTGTATACTAGCTTCATTCTCTCTTTCATTTTATTAAGACGTATTTTACGTGACCGAGGAGATTCTGTTTTAGTCTTTTCTTTATCAGCCTTAGCTCGTTTTGTTTTCCGAGATAAAGGCATCTCGGTAATATAAGTTCGAATTTACAAAACCAATTAACAACAACAAACAAAAAGAAGTTAGTTGTGGGAAGTAAAAATATATTATACAAATAAAAACTTAAGACAAAATTTACGTAAATATTTTAAAAGATTGTATGTACATCAATGTGTGCAATATTCTACTACTAAAAATTTACGAATTATTATAGAAACCTTAACGTTATTTCTAAATCTTAATATAAACAAATTAAATAAAACGTAGAAAACTATAAACACCTAACAAAAAATGTAATATACACCAAACATACCTTAATCGCTATTATTAACTTCGTTTACTTATAAAACGAAACAAAATCTCAGTTATTTTTAACGTTGAACGTAGAAAAACCAAAAACAGCTAACAAAAAAGTGTAGTATTTATTGGTTAACTTAATAATAAGATACAAAACCTAACCTAGACAAATTTAAACCTTAAAGTAACGCTAGGTACCCTATACCTGTACTATAAATATAAGAAAATGTGTAAAGGCACAAATTAATTCTTCTTGTTTATTAAAGAAACGTAATCGCTAATTATTTATTATTGTTTATTAATTGCAAATAGTAATTAATTTATAAGACAAAAATATTTACAATTGGATTAAATTGTGTGAGAAATTAAGCACAAAACAATATGTATTATGGCATTTAGGGAGAAAGAATGAAATCTTAATTATATAATTACTTAGATAATAATAAATTGCTGATATGGCTAGGTTTATATTTATTTAATAAAATGTTTTAATGTGTCTGTGTCTCTATAAAACTAAATCTTAGAAATTGGAAAATAAAAAACCGTTTCCAAGAAAATGGTACGAATCTTATGGTTTATGCAACAAACAAAGTATAATATTATTTTGCTTTGCAAGCGCAGACAGGAAAATTCAATTATAAAAATTTGAGCTGCGCTGCAATAAGCAATTGCTTCCCTGCGTTACCGTTATCGTGTTTAATTATGTACACAATGAACGGTAATTAAATTAGAACGAAGTTAAGTATGTAAATATGTAGTAAGTAACTAAGTAATCTGTAGTATAATATATTACTATTATCATCAATTCATCATTTGATCATTGTCATCAAAGAACATAATCTCAGCTACGTATTATTAATATTTTTACATTAACTGTAACGCGGTGTACGCGGCCGTAAGTGAAACTTATAAGTAAATCGGTTGCAAAAAAACTATAGCGCGATGTAAAATACAATCAGCGCCATCTAGTCGCAGAAAGTTAATTTAAAATTATTATTGTGACAAAATTATAAATTAATAGTTATATTAGTTTCAATATAATGAAATTATTATTAAAATTATTTGTTTGTATTTTGTATTATGTATTTGTTATTGATTTTATTAATGTAATTGTAAATTGGTGTGACATTTATTAATTTTTATTTGTAATTATAATTGTATGTTTTTTTTAACTATTGTATTTTATTAGAAAGGCTACACTCCGAAGTTGATCGTCGCCTAGGAGGCGAGTTTGGCATGGCATAGGCGTGGGAAAGAGCAAAGTCCACAGTTTTTAAACTTTAATATTGTATTTCTTTATTAGTATTACGGTAATAAAAATCATGTTATACCTTTTTAAAATCCTTGTATTGTGCCCTTCAATTTGATACCCATATTGTAGTATTCGAGAAATAAAATTTTTTTTTCATTAACTACAATGGCTTCGCGCAGCCGCCATGTTTGACTTTTTTTAATTTCACCTATCTAAGAACACTTGGGCAGCTAAGACGAACTTAACGATACCTCAATTATGTAAATCCGTTCAGTGGTTCTGGAAATATGAGGTAGTAAAGAATATTACATACAAACATACATACATACATACAAGATACGCGCGAAAAACATAACCCTTCCTTGGCAGTCGGGTAAAAAACGAAGCCTTTTCGCTTAAAGTTACGTTTGAACGTTGAATTCTGAACTGTAGTATAACCAGCCATTTTAAGTTTTGGTCAATGAAATGGTTTTCATTTTCTATTTTGAAAAACACAAATTTTCATTCTAATTTTAATTTTTACTGATAAGTTATTTCATAATATTATTTGAAGAAAATATACAAAAGTCAATGATGACAAGATGCAAACTGCATTATCGAGTTTTGCTCATTAACTATCAATAAGTCAACCCTCGTGACAATCCGTCCTCGTGTAATTTAGTAACTAAAAATGACCTTTATCCTTTAAATAAGACCAATAATTCTTTCACGCTAGAAAAATTGTTCTTTATTATTTATTAACGACCAAATCTAAATAAAGTATACTAGCCCGAATAATAACATCTACGATATTTATTCAGCCTGTAACACTGGTAGGCCCCTCTTTATCCAAGTAGAAGTGTCGGAGCTTAATCCACCACGCTGCTCGAATGTGGGATGGCGGATATATTCCCTACTAAGTGTAACGATTGCTATCTACCGTGACCGACAGCTTAACGTGCTCTCCGAGCCACGGTGGGGAGACCCACAAGGACAAACTGGAAATAAATATTTGTGCAAATCAAAGATACATTTCGAGCAAAAAATCGAAACTGTGATCAGCAATCGGTATTTAAGTGCCTACACAGCACACGCACCACTACACCAGAGCGATCGTTAAACTATCCCTACTAGTCTAAGTAGTAATATCTATATTAAACAAGGCAAAATTCTCTTTTGTAAATTTTTAGTGGACTACTTTTTAATGTACTACCTACATTTATTTTCTAAAGGCGAAGCTAAGTCGAGGGCAAGTAATAATTACAGGCTATAAGGCGATGCATATAATAGCATTTCTTTACGAAATTGAAAGCATAAAACATTACTAATGCCTAGTTTTTAGGATATTATTTTGTATAAAAAACACACACAACACACTTTAAGCACGAGGTACAATGTAATCAGTTTTATTTTTTATTTTATTTTTTTTCGTTTAGATGCTTACAGTAGGCGCCAATAAGTAATAATAAAAAAATTAAAACCAAGTATAACATAAGAGAAAACGAAAGATAATCTGATTATAAAAAATGAAATCATATTTTTAATACAAAATACCAAATGTAATAAACACGCAAACAAATACCATTCAGGGGCATAAAAACGTAAATACAGTGCTTGAATGATTTTTATTTTCATAATTCATCTTTAATAATAAGGTAAAGAAGCAAAAGTTGCTATTTATAATGCCTACGTTTTTAAACAAAAATTAAAACTAGGCGAGAAATAATAATAATTGCCCTTGATACTGGTCATCTCAGATTAATAAACAAAAGGTTATTAATCTGAGCTGGTCATCATAATAAATATTCAAAGTGTAATGTCGAAGAGGCAATGGAAATCACAGATTATATAAAATCAAATGAATTAAAAATATATATCACAAGACAATATAAATTCACATGATACTTTAGTTCAATTTTCAAAATATTTACAGATTGGTAAAATAAATTATTATAATAATAAAAATAAGTGTATTTTAAAAATTAGTTAATTATTTAAAGAAAATATATTTAAGGCATAGATAAAGTAAAAAATATAGATAACGCACCTAGAACAGAAAAGTGAAGCCACTTTTTTAAAGATGTGTGAGTGAGTGAAGTGTTGACACTTTTTAAAAAAAGTCCCTAAAATTTTTATTAAACAATTAATTTAATATAGGTAAAATGGGTATGTGGAAATAAAAACCTGTTTATAGTTTTAAATATATTTACTCCTTTTTTCGATTCAAATTGTTACATAAATCTATTGTAGCCGTGTTTTGATTTATTTAATTATATAAATCTGTGTCAATGAAAACTTGCGTTTTTAAGTAATTGATGATACCTCTGAGGGGCAAGTTCCTGCTTTAAAGACGTCTAACTCTTTGCTGTAATAAATTTATTTTATTTTTGCATTTTTTTTTAATTAAGTTCCTGTTTTTTTAATTTATTTCTTAGTTTATGTTTTCTAGGTGTATCAAAGATTGAATCTTGGTTAAGGCTCGATTTAGACTTATCCGGTAGGTCCTAGAACAAAAAATATAACATTAAAATACGTAGTAGTAAGTAGCAGTATGTACTTGATGGTACTCTGCGAAGTTCACGTTTGTACTGTACATGTCAACTTTATCAAAATGGTTTGAACAAACCAACTAGATGAGGGTGGCTGTCGTTGTAGTTCATTTCGGGTCAGTCGTAAAGCAGCTACCCATTCATCTCCTATTAAAATATTCGTTGGAAACCTAAAACCATTATATTTAGTAGTAAAATATGACTAGTTAATTCACAAATTTAAACAGAAACAAACGAGTTAAAAATTCATATTTAACTTGACTTCAATTTAGGAAAATCATAAAAATCACACGTTAAAAAAAAACAATAATGATGTCCACTTTCTACTTAATTATTTTTCTATGATTGCCTACAATTTATTTACCCGCATTTTGGGCTAATGGAAATAAAAATTACTGGTAACACTCCCTCGGTACGTCATTTCGGGACATCGAAATTATAAGTTCCGAATAACCTCAATATTATTTTGGAATAACAAGAAATATAAAGTTTTGTATGTACTTACGTGTGAAACGATATTTCTTCAGACTTTTTATTCACTTTGGTATTGTTTTTGCACCATTTAATTACTTATGAACGGCATTTTGAAGGCAAAGTTACTGTACGAAGCCCCGTGAGATACTAACGAAAATGAGCGTAGTTTGATGCATATGTGTGCGTGAGCGCGTGTGTTTACTTGAAGGAGCCGAGTTTTGTGGCTTCAGTAACAACAAAGGCCGCGAATTATCTACTTTTTTTTACTTGATCTATGATTTAAGGATTTTATTTTATTTTTCACCACAGATCTCTTACAAAAAAAATTGTTCATTTTGAATTTTTAAAATTCGAACGTAATTCGAAACTGTATAAAGAAGCAACAAAATGGTTACGTAAAGTCGTGAATCAAATACTAAAAAATTTTAATTTGTAAACGGGCAAAACCTTTTTAACCTATTTTTTTTTTTTTGTATATATTTATATAATCAGTTTGAAAAAAAAGACTTCAATTTTTAAAACGGAAAATATGATTCCGCTTTCCAATCGTTTCAACCATAAATCAAACTGTTGATAGCTGAAAGCGGAGTTCGTGACCCACTTGCGTGACCTTCAATCAAGGGGAAAATTTAAAGCCAGGTATTAAACAAGCCAAGTTAATTATTATTTACTAGACATTGATAATTACTTTCCATGCAAATTCGCAATGCAGTTTTTAGTATGTAAGAATTTGTTTAACTAACATTATTTTTTCTTATATCGTAACATTTCTCGGAAGGATCCAAAAAAAAAAATGATTTTGAGTGAATAATATTGATTGTATTTACATTGTCTACTTTATATTATATATGTTATTTTCTTTTGTTTTTTTTTTCACTTCATTAACTTTTTACGGTTATATTATTAAGAATTAAATGGAATAAATAATAGAGAACTAGAGTTGTTATTAGTTGTTGCTGATATCAATACTTATGTTTTACTACATTTCTGTCTACAGAATTATTTTTTTATATAATCATTTATTTATTTAATCATTTATTTATTTAATTTTAATTAATAAAAAAAACAGCATGTACAAATTGACAATTATTTGTAGCAAAAGAAAACCGCTAAGGTTTATACAATGTTTCATTTTACATTTCATAACATTAAAAAACGTAGTATTTAAAAAAACAATCTCAATCAGTTTCAGTTGGTACATGAATTTTTATAAAATATTTTAACAATTTTAAGTTTCCACGAAAGGTTTTGTCGAAAGACAGAAATTTTTAGTGTCTTTGTAATATTTGTGTAGCTGTGTATTGTTGTAGTGTGTTTTATTGTTTTTGATACATTTAATCAAATGTGACGGTATTAGAGTTATTAATCGAGGGGCAATGAGTATGTATGTGTGTGTGTGTGTGTATGTGCGGCTGTTCTCTTACCATATGCATAAATAGTATAACGTATATAAATATTATAAATGGGAATAAAAATTAATTCTAAACTATAAATCTAAAGAGTACACTTGCTTTGTTGAATTCTCTGATCTGAAGATACGATATCAGAGAAGACCGTGAGGTCCAATTAAAAAAATATATGTAGAAAGCTTGTTTATTTGAAAACGTGCTAAATTCATAGTACGGCTTCAAATCTCACACAATTTTATTTAGTCGTTTTGGCGTAACGCGCGTCCAAGATGCAGTCAAAGCAAGAGACAAGTCACAATTTTTCTTTTGAAAGTCATCAACGTGTAATGTACGTGGCTTTTTTATTACTAAAACGTAACAGAACCGTGCGAGCGAAATATATTAAATAGTAAAGCTATGGTGGTTTTCTTTTAAATCTTTATTTTAAAGAGCTTGGTCATTAAACGTGGTTATTAATTCAATTTAAAAATATTAAAAATTTATTGATAACAATTTTAAAATATATTAGGTACATAATAAAATAATAGACAAATAAGGAGATTATTTTTAAAACTAGTCATCTCAATTTTTTTTACAATTCCATTAATAGACTTTTAAGGAAAATTTTGTCATAGGCTATTTTTAAACGGGGAAAAAGTATGAATTTTAGAAATTAATATTATATCAGACATATTTTAAAATGAATTAAATTGGTTAATCCTTATTAGAAGGATATAACTATACTCTGGAGAGTATATTTTGATGAAAGTAGTAACGTATTGGGATTCCTCAAGGAGCTAGGCTGGCACGAAAGTGCCCCCCAGCCGATCACGCAAAAAAGGCGCACCAAGACGTCGAGTTGCGGAAAAGAGCCCGTGAACAACAACAACAATAACAACAACAAGTAGTAATGTAGGTATAAGATGAAGTCAACCACAAAGAATAACAGAAACACTTTAAAATTATTTCATTTGACGTCGTATGCTGGGAATTTAGAATGCTTAATTCTAATTTCTGTTCTAAACACCATTAACATATTTAGCCACACACACACAAACATCGCGTGACAAATATCACACGTGTGCATGTGTATTTGCGTGTGTTTGTTAATTTGTTTTTGACATGGATACATTTGCGTAATACCATCAGAGATCACGATCAATCTTGAATATGAGTTAGCGAAAAGACGTTAAAGGGCCTGTTCCACCAATTGTGGATAACGCTATTTGACGGATGACAGTATCCGAAAATATTTTTTTTTTGATTCATTATTAAGTTGCAGTTTATTAATTGAGAAGAAATTGGTCCTACTGGCCTATTCTACCTCCCGCTGTCAAAGTCTATTTGTATCAATCAAATCAATCAGTTATCTACAACTGGTGAAACAGGCCCGTTATTAATCTTAATAATGACTCTTTTGTTTAATAATAATAATAATAAAGCCCTTTATTCTGAGATTAAAGATAATGTACGCGTTTGCATCAGTTATAACTTATATAATATCTCTAATCACAGTGTGCCTCTTGGCATAGGCCTCCTCTAATAATCTCCACTGTGGTTTGTCCTGAGTTACCCGTCTCCACCTTTTTTTTTTTTTTTTTTTTTTTTTTCTCTAAACCTCCGATATGTATGGTCGGAGCCTGTATCTACGTCGTACTCTTTCATTCCAGTTCTATCATTTATGCCTCTCGTACTTTCATTCCTCATACTAATTTCTTTCTCGCGTCCATCATCTTTCATACTCAGGGTGGGTTCCCAAACTAGGTGCTTCCTACTCTACACTATCTTACATATATTTATTTCTTATGAAGCTTATCAGGGTAAAGAAAACAAATAATTTACTTTATTGTCTGCTTTTTTACAATTGTAGGCTTATATGTTTTAACTCAGTGACTTTCTTGAGATACTTTACTATCTCTCAAAAGCTACTATATTATACACTTGTGTTATCTCAGTTATTTTTACAATTTTTCCCATTATCTTATTTCTACTTAATACTATTTTAATTTAATTACAAAGTCTATTTTTTGTCAGACAGTCTTTAACCTTAAACTATTTTACAAATTCCTTATCCTATACTTAATAATCTATGCTACCTAACTATATATAATTATATAATTGGAACATATTAGCTCGCCATTTTGTGAATATTGCGTTTCAATAGTTTGCTGCTGTTTTTAGGACAGGAATCGGTGTTTAAGCTACTGCCTAAGTTGGCTGCATTCATCCTTCCATACATCCGCATTGCACGATTCGGAGGACGCGCGGCGTATCCCTCTTGTTCTGCAGGAACTTTGTTTCACAACAAACTTATAAGTTTCTTCCAGACCCAGAGTCCCTGCAGAATGTCTCGCGCACTCTGTGCCAGGGATACGGAGACTTCTTTTAAATACACCGCTGTGCCGACTATCGCACTGTCAGCAATAAGCGACGGACGATCGCGCCAGCTCGTCCCACCTCCCTCTCACCGGACAGTCACTGCTGAAAGCATTGTGCTGGACACTGTCCAGCTTCGCTCTTCGGCAGTTCCTGCAGGAAGGCGGGATTGATGCCGCGAGGTCCACTCAGTCCACCATTAGGTGCGGGCCGCCACAGTGGCTGCACGCGTCCACCGTTTCCACACAAAATCTTTTGCTATGTCCGTAGGCGAGGCACCTCGAACACTGGACCAGCGGGGACTGGTCCTCGGCTTTTACCCTCTGGAGGTCTATATGCACGTACCCCGCGTTGGTGATCCGATTCCAGAGGGGTGGTGATGTTTCCAACACCACGTGTGCCGTGTGCGGGTTCCTCGCCTTACGGCGATAGCGCACTTTCACTCTGCAGGTCTCCTGGTCGAGACCGTCAAAGAGTTCCCGGTTCTGGTTCTTTAGGGCCTTGAGTATGTCCTCGTCGGTGTTAACCGCGAGGACTCCCCGTAGAAGTAGGAGCGGGTCCCTGTTCTGGACTTCCTCGACCAGAAGACCCTTCCCTTTTGCTTCCACTCGCTCTCTCACTTTCGCTCTTTCGGTGGTGGTGGCGAAAGCCATCACCACCTTCCTGTCTTTCGCCTTTCTTACACGCTTGACCTTGGTCCACCCTTCTTTGGCGTCAACCGCTTCCCTCAATCTGGCGAGGACTTCCTCCCCGGTCATCTGATCGTCCTCCGATGATATCACCAGAGAGTGGAGAGCGGCCGGCGCCTTTAGTGAGGGCCCAGATGTTATCGCCTCGGCGTAAGTTTTCGGAGCAACTCCCGCCTCCTGCTGTTTTTCAATGTTGGCTTTGATGTCCTTAACCATTTCTTGTGTCTCAAGCAGGAGACGAGATTGCTCCTCGACCTTCTCTATAATCGCGCTATTCTGACACTTTTCCTGTTCATCAAGCTGGGCCTCTAAGGTTGTGATCATTACCTCGAACAATTCGTGGGTATTCCTTAGGCCTGCTTCTAATGTTTCCCTTATTTCTTTTTTCAAATATTTTGCAGCGCCCAGGGCTTTTCTGGTCTCATCGAGATTTTCCTTCTCCGCCTCCCTCCATGTCGTGAAAACTCTTCTCTTCGCATTGTAATAGCTGGCTTTTGGAATCTCTTTTCTCTTTATAAGGGGAGTCAGCCTTGTGTCCAGAGATTTTTGAACACTTCCCAACGAGGGCTTAGGAGTTCGCGGAGTCATCGGAATGTGTGTCGACACTTGGGCTCTGCCTGAGACGGTTAACCCTGAGCCTGACATACCGGAGGTGCGTCAAATATTTTTTTTTCTAATAGATCCAATATATAAAAGTCTAGAGAAATTTTCGTCAATTATTAAATCTGCAATAGCAGGGGTAAGTGATTGGTCAACCACTAAAATGACGAGCAAATATGCCCGTATCTTAAGACTATACTAATATTAAACTTAAAACTATCAAAAAGTAGAGAAAACTCTACTTTTTGTCAAGGACTCTAGATAGAGTTACCACGAACGATCAGTTCCAGAGCCCTTTAAGAGAGCTTGTCAATGGTGAAAACCACGTCGCTCTACGACCAGCAGTTCCAGAGATATCCCATCTTCTAATTTTGGTCTTCCGCGCTCCAGATACCTCTGCGTACTTCTTCAAAAAATAGAAATTCGATATCTCAGGAACCCCTGGCCGCAGAATAGCATGCGACGGCTCTCCGTATCGGGCCTTTCGAGATCTTTGACCTCCTGGTCTCGGATTCCAGATTTGAGGGGTCGACTCTACCCAGAGTCCCGAGCCCCACCACCGGACGGAGAAAATCGTGACCAACACACTATGAAAGTCCCGACTCTCTCCGACTCTTAGAACAGGAGTTATCTGGATTTTTCAATTTCCAAGATGGCCGCCAATATGGCCACCTTATCACGTCAGACGTCTAAAATCGGCTGTATTTGCCCGAATCCTCCCGTTCTTGGGCTCGTTGAAATTGTCTCGACGAGAGCTAACAGCTTATGTCTACCAGAAATTTTTTAAAACAACCCCCGATTTATGGGGTAGAAAAAACCTAGTTTTTATTACAAAAATTTATCGAAAAATTAAAATACAACATAAAAAAATACAAAAATTTTGAGGCTTAAACTAAATATTTATAATATGTGGGAGTGGATTCCGGAGAGATCAGGCCGGGGGTTGCGACCCCACGTGCTCACCCTAAAATTTTAAAAATTTTGTATCTCTGAAACTACTAAGCTGAAAAATCTGAAATTGGGTATGCAGCTAGAAGTTATTAAACGCTATTAAATGAATAAAAAATTTGGGGGTGTCGTCGCTTTTATTTTTACAAAATATAATTTTGAATTTTGAAAATTCACAATATTCCTGATATCTCCGGAACCACTCACCTGATCTTAATGATCGATGCGTCGTTTTGCTGGGTTCGCCGAGACGCGTCGAATGATATACAATACTTGTCTGTAGGCCTTCCGGATCACAAACCAGGTGTCCACGTGGTCCGAGGTTTTTTCTTAATAAGTCCGCGAGTTTTTCGCGGAAAAATCTGATCGATACCTCAAAATGTCGGGCTTAATAAGCTCCGTCGGATGACGTAAAAATATTCATATGTCCTCGATTTCCTTTCCGCAGCGTTTCAAGTTTTATGTTTAAAATTTTTGAATTTTCACGGTTTTTCACTTTTTTCACTAGTGAAACGTCCAAATCTTGGAAAACAAAATGCACCACCGTGAAGGGCGTACGAATACGCAAATTTTGGTGTATAATTTGCATATAAACACCCACTTTTAACCACTTTTTAGAATTTTCAAAACTTTTTTCTGCACGGAGCAACAGCGAAATCGACCGTTACCGATGGCGGGAGGCCGGATCACCCCCGTCTCCACCTTGGGCCTACTGTCATTTTGAGGTCCTCCTCCCACTCGAACAATCAAACTAATCGTAATAATGTTGGTAGATAAAGATGTATATACTCGTTTTAAAGTGTTTGCCAATGTTATTTCATGAATAGGAGATATTTTCTATCAAGTCTTATAGTTGGCAAGGTTTTCGCGATGTTAGATTATTACTGGCAATGTAACATGGCCGTAATAAAGATGTCTACAATTTTATTATTAATACTGGCCACAAGAAATATATGTTACCTTTTTAATACTTAATTTATTTTGTATTTATATTTTATTTTTATATATTTATCGTCAAGATTCCTCGAGACGTTTTTGTGCCTATAGTATATATGTTTATACTCGTTTTAAAGCATATAACATTCTGTAATAAACAATTTTTTAAATCAATAATACCTAGATGACGAAATTATTGCGCTCAAAAAGCATAAAGAAAAACATACTCATTAGTACTCGTTACCTTTATTGCGTTGGTAAATAAACGTTTGTAAGTCGTGTTGTTGTCGTGTTGTTCCGTGCCATCGACTTAACGAAATATTAATTGTTATTAATTATTAAATAAAGCTAAATATTTTGTGACTATGAAGCGTTTGCCTTTTGCTGATTTTAATATCCGGCAAAAAGCGGCGAAAAAAATCACTTTTGTTGTATGAAAGCCCCCCTAAATATATTTTTACTATAATTTTATTATTTATTATTAAAGTAAATATACAATTAAGTATTTTGTGGATATTTCAAGTGCCTACCTGTTGCCATTATTGATATCAAGCATAAAGGGGCCAAAAATTGCGTAAGTTGTATGGGAGCCCCCCTTAAATATTTATTTTATTTTGTTTTTAGTATTTGTTGTTATAGCTGCAACAGAAACACATAATTTGTAAAAATTTCAACTTTTTAGCTCTCGCGGTTATTGAGATCTGTGACAAGGAGGAGGGTGGGTCGAAAAATCGAGAAATTCGATCTATCCAAAGATTAGTAATATTTCAATAAAAAATCATGTTGGTACTATACAATTCATAAAAAACATGTTGGTATTTTACTCTTGCTCTGCAAATATAAGATTTTGTGGCTATTCGTAATTACAGATAATTAATTATCTTAATTGATTTGTCATCATGTTTCTATTTACAAGAAAAATCAATAGCATGTAGAGATATAAGAAAGATTACATTTCTTTCCTGCCAAAGGTTACTGACACTTGCGCCATCTAGTGACATATCATTTAAGCTGCATTAAAATTATTAATACAAATTTTGATCAAATCATTATAAGTACATGTTTAAATATATTAAAAAATAAAAATAAAAATGTAATATTTAAATGGATTATGTATTAAAACAAACTAATGAGAAATATCTAGTATGTTGTACACTTATGCTATTTATAATTGCTTTGAGTGATTCAGAGCTGGGCTTTGGCAGCGGCCGCCGTCGTACAAACGTCTACCGCGTGCTTTTTATAGAACTGGGCTTATTTCAACTAATATAATGTTATATTCAAAACACTATATGTGATTGTACCTTAAATTACGCTTTATGTTCCCTACTATGAGTAACGATGGTTGTCAGGTGTCTATGATAACAACCGGGACTGACTGCTTAAAGTGTTCTCCGAGGCACATTTGGAAAGCTCACAAAGATAGACAACCAGACCGAAAAGAAATATTGTAAATACAAATCGAACAAGCAATCTCCGGTATGTCAGGTCCCACGCGGTGCACGCACCACAACACCAGAGCGACGTCTTTTTACAGTTAGTAGACATTGTTGTATTACAGTTTTTAAATTTAAAATTGCAAATTATTGCGTCACATCAGGGATACGAGAAAATTGTTAGTACTATTATGAATGCAAAAGTTTATATAGATTTATATTTGTTACTCGATCACACTAGAACACCTGAATAGTTTTTATGGCATTTGGTACAGAGATAGGTTATATTTTAGGCAGATTTTTTACCTGATAAACTATTTTAATTTAATTTAAATTTCTTTACGAGTAAAGTCAGAGGTAACAGCTAGTAAATCATAAATATGACTACTTATAACAACTTCAGGAAAGACGATCAATAATTACAAAATTATGTGACAGTTTATACATATATATGCATTTGTGCGTTGATCTACTTAT
Source organism: Melitaea cinxia (assembly GCF_905220565.1). Classification (NCBI taxonomy): domain Eukaryota; kingdom Metazoa; phylum Arthropoda; class Insecta; order Lepidoptera; family Nymphalidae; genus Melitaea; species Melitaea cinxia. The sequence continues at coordinate 4,535,315 of NC_059421.1, read as the reverse complement.
CTAAGGGTCGAAATCTTCGCTTTGACGCTTTTACGTAGACTATGAGACTTGGAAAATCTATAAGAAATACATTAAAACTTTATGTAAGACCTCCATCTTATCCGAAACAAACATGGGATAAAAGTTCTCGATAACATATCTCGTTTACGTAATGTGTGTTCTAGATGTGGGTAGAGAAAATGTTAATATTGTGATGAATGATTTCCTTACTTTATTTTTAACATAATTAGTTTAGCATTGATATGTATTTAAATAATTACATTTGATAGATATTTAGAGATAGATAAACAGACGTTAAAATAATATCAATTCATATAATTCTTATGTTGTTGTGTTATGTGTTGCACGTGAAATAAATGTTTTATTTATAATATTCATCTTATATGTAATTTGGCTAAATATATTTTATAGTTTTATCACAAACAATCATTAATCTAAAGAAAAGTCATTATGATATATTTTTCTTTTTATCAAACCATTATTCAGTACTTTCTTATTTATATTATTAAAAAATTAAACATGACCTAGAAACGAAATTAAGAAATGAAACCATAAGATAGACCGACAGACACACACACACACACACACACACGCATATATTGTGTGTGTGTGTCGTTCGACTCCTAACTGCGTTCCATCCAATGGGGGGTTCCGTAGGTGTGGTTTGGTAGGTGATGTCTTAATAAAAATAACTCTTCTTTAATTTCACTTTGTCTCAATATATGAATTGTTCTGGTAACTTACTTCTGCATAACCGTCCAATACTATTTTTCTTAGCCTTAAAAATCTCGATAAAGTGAAATATTAATACTAACTGTCGCATACAACTGAATATCAACGTATGGAAACGAACTATTTTTCTCGTAGAATGTTTTTTATTGTAAATTATAGCTGTCCTTAGGCGCTCACAAAAGGTATAGGGGTCGGGTATGCGGAATGAGTCTATCAAAGTAGTTCGTCTCCTATAACACCTTATTTACGAAGAGAAAAAACCTTTACAGCGATTGCGTGAATTATGTATAAAAAAACATACAGGGTGTGGCGTAAATAGTGGTCCACCGTTAAGGATTCGATAAACCAGGTAATTTACTATAACATATTACAATTTTATCCATTTTTACCCAAAGGTTCCGGAAATATTTTTATTTTTTATTTTTTTACATACCATTATTTTTTCATTTTGATTACTGGTAATTACTGCTGAACACTAGAGCTATCGTTAAATAATATGTTTTAGTGTAAATTTAAGGCTTTTGAAGAAAAAATTTGGTTTTACTCTACTTTAAACCCAAATTTTTAACATATCATGCTAATTCAAGAGCGATTTTTGTAAAAAAAATGTACTAAGCTGTCAGTGCCCATTCATTTAAAAACATGCCTACTAAATACCAATTTCAAAATGGTATCACAATAGCAGATCCTTTTGTTTAACAGAAAGATATCCAATTTTAATTGAAGAAAGGAAGATTTTCATTAAAATACATTTTAAAATTTAGTTGCGTTAATACTTATGATTTTTGTAAAAAAAGTAACTACACTGTCAGTGCCTATTCATTTTAAAATATTCCTACTAAACACAGATTTTAAAACGATTTGCCATCCCATTAATAAAAAAAATTATGGCAATTTTAATTGAAAAGGACTTAAAATAAAAATAAAAAATTACTACTGTTACAGAGTGATCTTGGCCTAACTTGTAAATTAGAACAAGGTATTAAAAAAAAACAAGTCATACTGTCATCGTTTATTATTATTTTTTGACGTGATTACAAACACTGTAATCATGTCAAAAAATAATAATAAACGATGGTGGTGGCTCGGCAGACGCCGGACGAGGAGGAGGGTGTTCCCCCACCCGTCACAGAGGCTGAAATGGAGGCGGCGTTGTCTCGCCTTCGGAGTAAGAAGAGGGCGCCGGGTCCAGACGGGGTGCACGGGAGAGTACTTGCGATCGCTCTCGGGCACCTCGGCAACAGCCTCCGGGAACTTTTTGACCGCTGCCTGCGGTCTGGTCAGTTCCCGGGGGCCTGGAAGGAGGGTCGGCTCTGCCTACTTCCTAAGGCAGGGCGGACCCCGGACTCGGCTTCGTCGGTGCGCCCGGTGGTGTTGCTGAACGAAGCTGGGAAACTCTTGGAGAGAATAGTGGGTTCCCGGCTCGTTCAGCACCTGGAGGAAGGCTCGGGACCCGGTCTATCAGAATCTCAATTCGGGTTTCGAGCACGCCGGTCGACAATCGATGCCCTCAAACGCCTGCGGGCAGTGACAGGTGAGGCGGAACAAGGGAGGGAGGTGGTGGTCGCGGTGTCGTTGGACATCGCGAACGCCTTCAACAGCCTCCCGCACGCAGTGATACGGGAGGCACTGAAATTCTTCGGAGTGCCCCCGTATCTAGGGAGGCTGTTGGAGGCGTACCTCTCCGATCGGAAAGTAGGCCTCGAGAATCGGTCGGGGTCCGTGGAGTGGCGGCGAGTCGGCTGTGGTGTCCCGCAAGGATCGGTGCTGGGCCCGATCCTGTGGGACATTGGTTACGACTGGGTCCTGCGAGGCCGTCTCCTCCCCGGGATGGGTGTCATCTGCTACGCGGATGACACCCTCGTTTACTCTCGGGGACGAGACTACAAGGAGGCGGCGCGGCTGGCCGAGGTCGGACTCGACCTCGTGATCAGCCGCATAAAGAGTTTGGGGCTTCGGGTCAGAATTGACAAGACCGAAGCCCTCCTCTTCCGCGGGACCGGACGTAAGGGACCCCCACCGGGGGCTACCCTACAGATCGGAGAGGGAAGGGTCAGGATGAGCTCCCAAATCAAATATCTGGGGCTCATCCTTGACGGAAGGTGGACCTTCGGCCCACACTTCGCTGTGGTGGGACCGAAGGTCGTGAAGGTGGCGAGTGCACTGGGCAGACTCCTCCCGAACCTCGGAGGACCCAGCGCCGCCTGCAGGCAGCTATATTCCGGAGTCTGCCGGAGTATGGTGACGTACGGTGCCCCGGTTTGGGCGGATCGCCTCACTGCGAGGAATAAGGCCGCGCTGCGGTCTGCGCAGAGGATCATCGCGGTGAGGGTGATCCGGGGGTACCGTACGGTATCGTGGGCTGCAGCTACTGCTTTAGCCGGCGATCCCCCGTGGGAACTCGTAGCGGAGGTCCTTGCCGAGACCTACTCATACGTCTCGGGTAGGAGGGCTCTCGGTGAGAACCCCACGTTGGACGGGATCCTACGGGTGCGCCGGATGGGGCAAGAAGCACTAATGCGGAGGTGGTGGGAGGACCTGGCGGAGCAGCCGTATGGCACACGCGTGACGGCTGCCTTGCGCCCGGTCCTTGAGCGGTGGATGCGCCGTAAGCGCAAACCCCTCACCTTCCGTCTGACGCAGGTTCTCACAGGGCACGGCTGCTTTGGTGAATACTTGTGTCGGACGGCCCAAAGGGAGCCGACGACTGAATGTCACGATTGTGGCGCGGCGGTGGACTCTGCCCAGCACACCCTCGAGGTGTGCCCGAGATGGGCGGCGCTACGTCGCGATCTGACGACAGTCCTCGGAGGGGACTTGTCAATGCCGAGCGTTATCACCGCGATGCTCGGCGACGACGAGTCCTGGAAGGCGATGGTCTCCTTCTGCGAGACAGTAATGTCCCAGAAGGAGAACGACGAGCGGATGAGAGAGGGGGCCGCCGACGAGGCCTCCGTCCGCAGGCGACGAACGGGGGTGCGTAGGAGGCGCTATTTAATGCGTTTCCAGTAACGCCTCTGTGCCCGTGTCGGGTCGGGATGGGAACCCGGTCCTGCTAGACATGGCGTCGTCGGGATTGTTCAGAGGTGAGCCGGACAGTCCCATGGAGGAGAAGTCTGGTCTTTTCGCCGAGGCCAGCCTGTCGCTGGAGGGATCCTGTTGCCTGCAGATCCGGGACCCTCCAATTAAAGCGGCTGAAGGCTCCCGCAGGGGTTTTGGTCGGTAGTGCACCCCCAAGTGCTAAGCCGACATACGGTCTAGGAATGCCTACCCGGGCATCCTGGATATCACCCGTAAATGGGTTACCCTGCGATATCAAAAAAAAAAAAAAAAACCTTAGTATTTCTGTCATTTATAAATTGTTGTAGTACTCGTATTTAAGTTGACTCAATCTATACGGTATTTTTTATGTGTAGGGTAGATCTATATTTTTTTTAATCTATAATAACTTACTCTTAAACTCTTAACTCATAACAACTTCTATTTAAAAAAAATCATTAAATTTTAAATCACGCGTATTTTAAATAAATATATCTACTTATCTAGGTAATATTCATGTTTATATGATTAGTATAAATAAATGGTATGTAGTAGCTTCAAAAATAAAACAAATTTAAATAGTATAAGGATAGCGTGAAACGCAGAAAAATATCCCATATAACGCGATAAAAGTATTTTAGTAGTAGCTATAAAAATCTCGGCAATGTGTCATAACTTCTATTGGGGCCAACCATCCCATACCGACGTGACCTCTTTTGTAATGGCAATGTTATAAACACTTAAATAAATATCTGTATACGTAAAACAAACCAATCCTGAGAAGTCTGTACTGTTTTTTTTTTTTTTTAATTTTTCTATTATAGAAACTTTGTCCTGATAATACGGAACATAAAAAAAATATATTGTTAAATTTGGTGCTGTCGGTCTAAGAAGTATGCGCGTACATACACTTTTACGATTAATTTTTGTAGAGACTCGCTGTGCCTCGCCTCGCGGTTCTAGCTGCGTAATTTACAATACGGTGGGAATGTTGGAATAAAAAATAGCATAAAGCATAGCTTTCCAAGCATACGTACTACTTAGTATCTACCACGTTTTATTACAGTAGTAAATTTAAATGGGACCACATGAAACGCTTGGATTAATAAAAAAATCTTGAAATCCGGTAACCAAGTCTAAAGCTCTGAAGTAACATATATAAAAAAAATATAATCGAATCGAAAATATTTTCCTTTTTTATCGGTCCTTTTAACTGAGTTAAAAACTACGTAAAAAAAGCACTACATATGTAGTGACGTGTTTCTTTTGTTTTCTTGCTTTGTTTTTTGCAAAATATAATTCTGATACAATAAGTAACTCAGACGAAGTCACAGTAGTATTTAGCTTTAATGTATAATGAAGAATATAGGACAGGGGTTGGGCAAAGTACCGTATGCTCTGGATATTTAATGTTTGTTATTAACATAAATTCAATAATGCACTCGTAATTATTTACTTTAAAAGCTAAAATGATAAAACCCAAATTTTAGCATAGTTAAGAATCTTTAGGTACTGTATTATCATAATTATTCATTAAAAAACAACATGGCGGATTAAAAATGATGAATCATTGTACTTTCAACTTCTTTTGGATTGATGGATTTCAACGGTGCCTTCAAAAGCGACAGACCATTTTAATGATCTCAAATTTATTATACGGAAACCTCCAAAAAGCGGATAGTATTTTCTTGTCGTACTCGTTTTACACTATTATATCAACCGATCGTTTACTTTTGACGAAAATTGTAGGACAAACCAAAAAGTTAGGAATAAAATAGTTTGTATTATGTTTACGGTTTACATTTATTGTTTTTTTTAATGTCATACTTTTTTCATGGTTTACTAAATGAGCTGATAGATATTGTTTTGTTTTTCCAAACGCAAGAAGTTGAAATTGTATGGTTTCTGTGTTCAAATTTCTGAAACTCTAAAATAATTACAGAGTAGTTCTCGAGTTTTCTTTTAACACGTTTAGCTATTATTTTTCTTTATAGATTATTTAGTTCCCCAAGAAAAATATTCTTCAATACGCCTTAAATTTATATAGTTAAATAACAGATGGTGCCAATTTTATCACATTTATTAAAATTTATCCCAGTATTTCAAGTCGTATTGAAGGTAAAGTTAAATTATATCTAAGTCTAAAAACGATTTTCTTTAGTGTCTGTTTCTATTATACCGACTTTATCTCTTCAATTCACCGATAATTAAGTTTCTCGCATTTAAATTGTAGGGCTAATATATTCATGTAAACGTCAACTTTTTACTGGGTGTACCGATTTTGATCATTTTTAATTTAATCGAAAGCCGATGTTTATCATGTGGTCACATTTAAATTTCATCGAGATCTGATTACAACTTTTGGAGTAATCTTTGATAATGCCTATTTATTCGACAATTTTTTTGTCTACCTACGTTGTATTACTTGTCAATATAATTGAAGGCGGTTTTTCTTCGTTTGTCATTTATGTAATTCTGCACCGAATAATAAGCTTACGCCTTACTACATCTTTGTTTTTATTCGTTACTGTGAATATTTTATACTGATGTACAATAAATAATATTATTTATGTATTTTTATATGAGTATAAGTAATAATTACATATCATAAATATTTCTGCCACCCCTCGTCATGCAAATCGTTTCCTTTGTACTAGCTCATGGAAGTTATGCTAAGGTAAAGTTCTTGAAACCTATTTACATTTTAGCTTTATGCAGGTATTACATAAAAGGTCGATAATGTCTAAGTCCATATTAAAATATTTTAAAGTTAGAAGTAACAATTTTTTTTTTGTAGCTGCTTACTTGATTCAATTTGGTAATTTTTATTGGAGTTCTAATTTTAAAACAAGAAGGTTGAAATAATTCTTTTGACATCTATTGCTTGCCAGATGAGTTTTTTCCATTCTACGCAATATTGTTGAACCATCTGTGGTCTTTTGGCACCATTCAAAGCCATTAAACCGTGTGAATTAACGAATGGCTTGTGGTGTGATAGCCGATTGGAAGAGACTGAAAAAAATATATTTAAAATCACAATAATTTTTATTAATATATATTGTGGGTGTTTGTATTTTATTATAGTTCTCTGTCACCTGTATAATCGCTGTTTATATTTTAATTAGTAGTCGCCCAGTGGTCGAAATTCGAAAATAATTAAAAAATTTCATCAAAAAAATTCAAATAATAATGAAAATAAAAAACCTTTTTTTTTAATTTCAATTTAACTACAGACTTTGACAATCAACAAAAGAGCGTGCGAGCGTGAGAGCGTAATATGCGTGTGTTTGTCAAATACATGGTAGTGTGTGTAGTATTTTTTTAATTGATTTAAATATATTTTTATGCATAATTTGAAAAAAAATATTAGAATTCTGCACTCCTTCTCTATATAAACTATAAGTGTACGAAATATCATACTCCTCCGTCCGCGCAATTTTCGTAAAAAGGGGTACAAAGTTTTTGCTTCAAGTATTATTTTAATAATGACGATTCATAACCGTTTTTGAAGATTTTTTTGAGTAAAGAATTATTATGTGATTTAGTTTGATTTGAATTAAAAAAAACTTAAGTTGACTGGACGATTAGATATAAATATATGAAAAAATGAATAAATATAATAAATTATCTGAGTATTCTTATAAGTTATAAAATATTTTACAAGATGAAATTCTTATTTTCATATACTGTTAATTTTAGTAACATGAAAGTTTGTCTCATGAGACTTGTAAATTTATGTAAATGCTTTTTATTTTCTTCATAAGATATCTTATAAGTTAATGAATAATTTATGGTATCTCATACATATATATTTTACTTTGTTTATATATGCCTGATATACAATTCTGGGATCGCCCCTATTCAGCGGTACCCAAATTTTACCTATAAATCTCACGCGTGAAATAGCATTTATTATTCAGAATATTTCAACGGTGTATCTTATGAAAGTACGAGAGGCATGAAAGCGAGAACTGGTATGAAAGAGTAAATAGCAAATAACGTGCTCCGACCCCCATGTCGGAGGTACAGAGAAAAAAAAAAACTGTGTATCTTAATAAAATATAAACTTTTTTGCATAATGTGTGAAAATAAACACATGCGAAATATACGAGATACGTTCTAAAATACTTTGTTATCATAATAATCTCAAAAGACCACTTAAATTACCTTCTCTTTAATGTCTCTCGTAAGTGCACGTTGGCGTCATATAATTTTTTTCATATCTATACTAATATTATAAAGCTGAAGAGTTTGTTTGTTTGAACACGCTAATCTCAGGAACTACTGGTCCGATTTGAAAAATTCTTTCAGTGTTAGTTAGCCCATTTATCAAGGAAGGCTATAGGCTATATATCATCATGCTAAGACTAATAAACGGAGCACTAATGGAGAATGTTAAATCGAGGTGCTTTTTTTTCAAGTAACTATTCAACGCGGACGAAGTCGCGTGCAGTGGCTAGTACCTTATATATGATTATCGTCAATCTTTTGACTGATAATTATTTTTATTTACAGGAAGACATGGTCTGCCTGTCTTGCACGGCGACCGGGGAGCGCGTGTGCCTCGCAGCTGAAGGATTCGGTAACAGGCACTGCTTCCTTGAAAACATCGCCGATAAGAACATACCGCCTGATCTTTCGCAGTGCGTGTTTGTTATCGAACAGGTCAGTGACATTTTAATTTTTAATTTTTAAATTTGTTGTTTACTAGTTGGTTTGCGTTGTTTTACAGAAATAAATCTTAATCATAGAGCAATTTCGAAAAAACGGAGTTAGTTATTTAACGCCAAAGCATAAACGTTAATCGCTTACCATCAGGTAGACAGTATACTTGGATACCACCATAATGGTATAAAAATTCTAAGTTTGACTAATAGTTTTCTCACTGAAAATGAACTGCAATAAAACAACCCGTTCATATTAAGCTTAATTTGCCTCCTCACCCATCTAAGTTTTAAAAGGTAATTTAACTACCAAGAACAACAGTCGGGATATATTAATATTTAAGGTATTTTGAGCTACGAGTGTTCTACGAAGTGTGACAGAGCGACACACAAAGACCGACCAACACATCGTCGGCGAAAATCAAACTAATTTCAACTATACTAAAATGTTCAACTTTAACACAAAACAACACTATAACATTGACTTAAATCAGAAATCTTCATTAAACACCCCTAAAATATATCTACGTTTCGTTTACCGTGTTACACATCAAATGTTGTTATTTTGCACGTTATAGAAATAAATGTGTAAATATTGTCGTGATTCCGTATAATCTATGTGTATGTAACACGAATAACCTGCAGGTAAGTGCTTCGTGCGGTTTACGGCGACGACGTGGAACGCTTACGTTATGAACGAATTTTATTAAGTTTTTACAATTGGTATATTGATGAATACAATTTTTTGAATCTAAGAATAAAAATTTTGTCATATTATTATTAGTATTAAAGTTTTATCAAAAGCATATTTTTTATTAATAGAAGAACAATATCATAATATATATTAATACGCTAAGGTTTAAGATGTTATCCTCCTTTTTTGGAAAAACAACCTAATAATTACTCCACATAAATCTCTATTGGCATCAACAACTAAAAAAATTATTATTGCTACTGTTTAATTATTCGCGCGGGTATAGTGTAATGTATATTTGTAATTATTATGAAAATTATAACATAAAAAATGTAGCGTTATTTTTAAATATAAGTAAGTGTGAGCAACTAGGAACAAAAAAAAATATTATTAAGAAAATGTAATATAATATAACAAAGAAACTTTTCAAATAAGTTTTTCATCTTTTAGTAAATCAATGAAACTCGTCTTGAAAGACCCCTTGTCGAGCTTTAGTACGCACTTCAGTTGATAACGATCAAAGGTTCTTTGCTTCACATGAAAAATAAGATGGAAATGCTGATAAGATTTTTGTATAGTTTTTTTTTTTGTCATTAATTTATTGATATAAAAACTCGTTGGTGCTAGTAAAATACGATAAATAAAAAGCAGACAAGCTCTATTGACTATTCTGAAGTAGTGATGCTTAAGTTTCCGTATCGCTGACGATCGGGGTTAAAGCTAGTTAAAAGTTATTTTTCAAATATTTATAAAATATGCTAAATTTGATGTTGATTATTAAAAATATGTTATTTTTTACATACTTTAGACTTTTTTACTTGTATAATTTCTATATCGTTTTGTTTTATCATTACATAGTATAAAACAAAGTCGCTTCCCGCTGTCTGTATGCTTAGATCTTTAAAACTACGAAACGGATTTTGATGCGGTTTTATTTAGTAAATAGAGCGATTCCAGATGAAGGTATATATAATACGTGCATAATATACTAGAGGAACACTCATAGTTTTTGCAACCGTGCGAAGCTGGGGCGGGTCGTTAGTAACAAATAAAAATATAGATTTAAATAATTTTCACGTTTCGATTCATTTAAAAATGAAATCTTCAATCTTCACATTACATAGTTCAGATTCTAAGAGCTATTATATACAGTGTATATATATTTTTTCTTTTTTTTTCATATATTAAAAGCGACAAACAAACGCTTGTTGGTACTCTGGTGGTAAGGTGATACCGTAGTCTATGGACGCTTGCAAGCACAAGGCATTGTAAGCGCATTGCCAACCCTAACCCCTTACCCTCTTCTGAAGCTTTAACTACTTTACTCACCACAGGAATGTAACACTTGAAAGCAGTATTGTAACATTTAATACCATTAGTAATATTTATAATTTTCTTTCAGGCTTTGTCAGTAAGAGCTCTACAAGAACTCGTCACAGCGGCGGGCTCGGAAACTGTAAGTATTATATTATGATTTTATTTATACATTATTGTAAATTAAGTAATCTTAACAATTGAACCTATCCTTGGACTACTGTGCCTTTAAATAATTTTCAATATAAACTAAAATGTATCTTATAAAATTAAATGATTCAAATTTTGTAACATGTTATTTTTTAAGTATTTTCTTGTAAATATTTAACTTTTTAATTTAATGCCGTATAAAACGTAACATTTAATAATATTCTATACATTTTAATTATAATACACTATTAAGGCATCGTTTAGTAATTGCTAGTTTTATGAAAAGATTTTGACTTGAATATGTTGCACGAGAGATGTAATAGTCAAAATGAAAATGCAATATTTTTTTTGTATATTAGTACATTTTTCAATAACATGTTATTAAAATACGAATCTATAAAGTTTATAAAATAAAGGTTTTAAGTGGCAAATCTTTTACTATATCTTATTGTTCGTAATATATTTGTGCTTAACATATAAATGTCACCATTTGTGAATAATATTGTATTCTATTTTTTAAGTATTGCATACGTGTTTAAATTTTACAGGGCAAAGAAAACTTAGTGAGTACACGTGCAAACATGAAATATTGGTAATAATTTGCGTCACGATGATAAATATCTTTTACAAAAAAAAAACAATATTTTAAAATTTTAGGTATATTCTTTTTTTTTCAAAATTAATTTTTTTTATGGTGGATATTATTTGTCGTGACCTTTTTGCATGATGCTAGTCACATCATTCAGTATGTGACTGACTGATAAGTATATTTTTTATATAATAGCTAAACTGTTTTATTTCGTAACATTTTTCATTAAAATTCAAATTCATCTTTCGAATTAATCGTATAATAATATAAGGTACACGTGCAATCATTAATAATTTAAGAATTATAAACTATGAGATAAAAAAATACCGTGTGGTGTCGTGGGACACCAGATAGGAACGAAGTTCCTTATTATAAAATATTACTTTTAAATTGTATTTGAAGTACTCGTATAAAGAAAATAAATGTGTTTTTTTATCGATAAAAAAACTACAAAATTATCTTAATACCTTTATTTTATTTACAATGATTTATAAAAATATTTAATAATTATCGAATGGTATAATAATAATAGCAAACTGCAATAATAATAACAATCATCACTAGACTATACATTAGACACTGTATAGCCATCGTACATGACTATACATAAGAATCTTACGCTTTTATTTAACGTTACTAGGCTAGAGTACACCTCCGTAAAGCTCCATAAGGAACTTCGTTCCAAAAACATACGATTTAATTATGAAATGAGTGTCGTAGTAGTTAGTTGATTAAAATCACAACAAAATATGAATAACACAAGATTTCTCTCATAAAGTATGAAGCTTTTTAAAACATTAAGTTGATTTTTACTTAAAATTTTTATTACTTCATAACATTTTCATTTATATTAATAATAATTGATTTATTATTAACACGCCGTAGTAGTGATTATAAAAGTAAAATATAATTATTCCTCTTTATAATTCACGTTAACTTGACCATAACAAAACTTGTGACACACATATCATAATAGAATCTAATCAAAGCTTATTTTTAGTGCAAAGAATATTAACACCTAGAATTAAACAGAATAATATATAATATTGAATTGTAAATATATATGATATTGTAAAATTTCAAAATAAATGTTTGGATTTTTTTTGGATATGTAGATAATAATAAAAAAAAAAACATTTATAAGTACCTATATTATATTTATCACTAAATTATTAGTTAACTATTTGTTTACACTTTTGATTATTTTAACATATAGATTTAAATAAAATCAATTTATAATATTTTTTTCATTTATTTTAAATATTTCTCAGAGTCTTTAAGAATCAAAAGTACTATAATTTATTTTGTTTAAAAATTATGTTATTATGTTTTTTTTTTTTAATTTCAGGGTAAAGGCACTGGTTCTGGCCATAGAACTCTTCTTTACGGAAATGCTATTCTTTTACGGCATCTCAACAGTGATATGGTACGTATTACTTTATAATATTTTTTTTTATATTTTCTTTTTAGTTTTAACTAACGGCTAGTTATAAACTATTCAGAATTTGGCCTGTATTAACACAAATTCGTTATACTTTGAACTTAACATGTAAACACAAAAGCGAGTACAATTGGCATAGAGTTCTATTTCAGAGCGTAATACGAAAGATCATCATAATATATGAAGTAATAGAACGTTGAATTAGAATTAATATGCCCATGAAAATTTAGGAGCAACTTTTATATAATAATAAAAGTAATCAAGTTCTAAATAAAAACGAAGTATTTCCTGAAATTACCTAACTATAATTTATTTTAAGAAAAAATAAAAGTAATAATTTTCTATTTAACAACCTTTTGATTGACATTTTGTATTGCTCCTATTTTTTATTTGTAATTATGAGGCAAAACATCGTGACTGGATATAATTAATGTGACAGAAAAAAATATATAAAAAAAAATAATGATTACTTCAAGGACGTCGATATTAACGCTTTACGAAATCCATTAAAGTAAATGGCTCATTTGGACTATTTGAGTTTAATCGAGAAACAAGTAAAATATTACAGTTATGTCTTTTATATTTACTTATACTCTGATATAATTATATTCATGGAAATCTTAAATTAGGCATTGCGTTTGAATAAAAAAAGTATTGGCAGAATTTATTCCACTGTTTTTAAAAATTATTAAAGGTCAAACGTCAAAATGACAGTTTCACATATTTTTCTTAGCTATAAGATGAGTATTATAAAATATCCTAAAAGGAGTGGGAAGTGGTAGCAGTGTGTGACTAATTTGATTGACTCAGTTTAATTTATCACCCTGTTCTACCGTGGGTTAGCAGATAATTGTCCTAAAAACAAAACAAAAAAGGTAACAATGGCTATCAGATGTCTATAATAAAGGCTCAGCTGACTTACGTGCTCTCCGAGGCACGATGGGGAGACTCAGAAGGACATACAACCAGAGTAAAAACAAATATGTTATAATTACAAATACAAATATCTGCCCCGTACGGAAATGACCCCGCGGCCACCACTGTTTAGGCGAGTACACGCAATACTTCGTTGAATGTTATTTGAATGGTTACTAATGAGTCGAATTCAAAGATTAACCGAGAATGAAAAAAAAAATGTCTATCAAAAAGAAATGAAAAGATGCTATTCCTATAAAAGACAGGACGTTCTTTGTAAATTTTTATAATTATATCTACATTAGCAGATTTTGGCTTTTGTGCAGGATAATCTACATAATCCTATAATATTACCTCATATTTTTCTCATACAGATATGGAAATAGTAATAAAAATTAATTACCAGTTTTATAAAGAAATCTTCATTGTAAACCTATAGACTTTGTTATAAAAATATTTTATTTCATTGTAAATCTCGACTACTAATGTATTTACAGGCTACTTGAATGTGACAATTTTAATCAATCAATCGTTGTTCGAGTTTTAACTTAGTGAAATGTACCGAATGAGAACGTCTTTCAAATATTTACTTCATTTCATCATTTCTTGTCTGACAATAAAAATGAGTAAAGTTGAGTTTAGTGAGTAAAATTATTATAAAAAATAAAGAATTAATTTTCTTTTGATTTGTAATGAATAGGTACACTTACAAACTGCTGGTGAGATTTTGAAAATTCTTTCTCCGGGACAACGTTAAGTTAATATGGCATGTGACGTAGTAATCTACGTCACATGCCATATTTTAACGAGAGAAAACAGGTGGAAATCTAACTAATAATAAAAACAACAAATTTAGTGTACATATATTATATACACAGTATTATTATAATTATTAAACTGATAATATAAAACGAGATACTTACTCTTAATTTGTGAAAAGTAAGAAAGATGTGCAAAAAAGATTTTCAGTTGTTTTTTTGTTAATATTTAGATTAATGCGCTATAAATGATGACCTTTCTACAGTTTTACACTTAAAGTTTACAGTTTCTTTGACTATTTATTATTTCAGAGATAAATTCGAGTTTAAACATATGTCGTAAAGTGTTCGTCATAATTTTTTAGCGTACCTGTATTTTGCAGTAAAAATCCCGTTAAACCTTGTTTTTATAGCTGTCGTATTTTTTACTATTTTTGAATTTTCATTGTGTATTAAAATATAAATAAACATTTTTTTTGATGATTTATATTAAAAGCGCTTAAATAAATAATTTACTGTATTACAGCTATAACAACTAAGAATTAATAAACCTGAGATGTTCACAAAAAAAATCACACATTATTTGGGAATTACGTAAGCGAGAAACATTTGTAAGTTATAAATTCATAAACACAAACTCTGAACCCTGCAATGCGCAAACAACGGTGTTGTACTTCGTATTAAAATGTTTACATTTGCTCTTGCGATATTAAAATGCAAATTGCAACGACTTAATGACTGAAATACTGTAATTAGATTTAAAAACGGGAATGTTATTTAATAGATTATTAAATTAATTAGATTAAAAAAGGGGAACGATGTTAATAACTCAGTTCCACTATCACCTTGGAACTTATAAAGCCGACCGATGGCGGGATAACCATCCAACTGCTGGCTTTGAAATACACAGGCCGAAGACAGGCAGCAGCGTCTTCGGTGCGACAAAGCCAGCCCTGGGGTCACCAACCCACCTGCCCAGCGTGGTGACTATGGGCAACACACATGAGTTCATACCATTTTTGGCGCAAACTTGTGGAGGCCTATGTCCAACAGTGAACTGCAATAGGCTGAAAAGATGATGATGATGATGATGATGATGATGAATGTTATTCATTTTGACATTTTTATATTCAAATAATATATTTACCTGAGTACAGAAGAGTCTGTTGGGTATAGTTTAAATAATTTTAGTTGGGTAAGTGTTTCAACTGATTTCATGATAATTGAAATAATGGTTAACACGTGCTATATTATGGAATTAAAAATTATTTACTATTTTTTTACTTTGAAATATTCTAAACTTTTAAATTTTCGTTTGCTTACAAGTAAAAACCCGTAAGATTTAAATAATTTTATAATTTAAATTTTTTAAAATTATAAACACACCGCCCTCGGCGAGTGGTTTCGGAAATGAAGAATCGAAGTAAATCCCGAAAAGAGTGCAACAGTGCACTTTGTTAAACATACCAAGCGCGTCTTCTCGACGAAAGGTCGACCCGGAACCAAACCCTATTCGACACTCCGATTCCTTGGCTAAAGGAAACTAAGTACCTAGGCTTCATACTTGACAGTAATTTTACGTTCAAAGCCCACATAAACCGGGTCCGAAACAGGGCAGCGTTCGTACTAGGTCGATTGCACACTCTGCTATGCAGGAAGAGTAAAATGTATCTTAGAAATAAGACGACATTATACAAGGCCTGCGTACGACCTATTATGACCTACGCCTGCCCTGTCTTCGCTCATGTGAAGCCGACGCTCATCCATAGGTTTCAAATCATTCAGAACAAGTTTTTACGCACTGCCACGTACTCGCCGTGGTACGTGCATAATGTCCACTTACATCGCGACCTTAAGATCGATTCGATCGCGAAGCACTCATAATACTCGCTACGGCGTATTTTGAGAAGGCACACAGTCACCCAAACCCTCTTGTAGCAGAGGCTTGCAAATACGTAGGTAGATGTAACTTACAGACTTCCCATGCACGTCTTAACCGACCCTGACGATAGGGTCACGGCGCTTAACGCCATATAAACCACCACGCACAGGACACACACACACGGCCCCCGCCGGCGAGGGCGAGGTCCCCGCGTCCGTAAGCCGCCTCAGCGCTCCGTATAGCGCCTCCTCCACTCCGACGATGCTCTAAGCCGAGGTGCGATCTCGCTAGGAGACACCCTTAGGGTGTGCGTTTTTCCCCGAGCCCTCTCAGAGGGCTCATCTTCTTCCTTCGCGGCCGGTGTCTTTAGTACCTTGCCCTTCTTACCGGTGACGCTGTAAAGGCCGCTAGGGCCAACAGCACTCAAAATTCCAAAAAAAGGGTGGCTAAGGCAGTCTTGGCTCTGGTTTGGCACGGTGCACTTATTGTATCCTGCTAGTAGATTGACCTAGACTCTTTCAATAATCAATTTGTGTAAACGAATTTATTGTTACATATTATATTACTATCTATAATTTGGCTAGCCAGAGCGGGCAACTCCTTCCTTCCTTAAACCTACACCGAAGTCGCAAGTCCTAGGGACTGCTCTGAGTTTCTCCCTTTGCCACACGATGGACCCTTCACCCACACGGTGAAGGGGCTAAGAAGTTAGTCTCGTCTCCGTTAACTAATATCTATGTATCTTTGTTACCTTACATTGTTATTAGCCAGTCTAACCTCCTCTTCCTACATGCTCAACAAATACACACGTTCTGAGCAATTTGTAAAGATCACGTCTCTAGAGTGGTGACAAATAAAATACTATCAACAGTGTTCAGTTTAGAATCCAAATAATATTTATTGCGCAGTAGAAACGTGTAGGCGCTAGACTATTTCTCTTGACTAATGGAATTGCATACTATTTTTAATAGCTTCAAACGCGTCAACAATCTAAAATACCTACTCTTATTGTAAAGAAAATAATAATTCTTTAAAGCAATAACATATTCATAAACAGAACTTGTATTAGTAACTCTTTAAAAAAAAAAATAGTAACTCTTTATTTCGGATAACTTGGATCCATAAATATTGTTAGTTAAAAATTGGCCAAGTGCGAGTCGGACTCGCGTACCAAGGGTTCTGTACCATTGTCTAAACTAAACGTAAATAAATGTTCAGTAAAATATTTAATTATTAAATAAAAGTAAATATTTTGTGAATACTTCGAATACTTGTTTGTCTAGTGCTGATTTTAATAACGGGCAAAAAAGCGCCAAAAAATCACTTTTATTGCATTACAGTCCCCCTAAATATTTCTTATTATAATTATAATGTTATTATTTAGTATTAAAGTAAACATACAATGAACTATTTTGTGACTATTTCAAGTGCCCATTTATTGATATCGAGCAAAAATAGGCAAAAAATCGCGTTTGTTGTATAGGAGCTCCCTTTAATTTTTAATTTTGTTTTGTTTATAGTATTTTTTGATATAACGGCAACAGAAATACATAATTTGTGAAAATTGCAATGCTATCGCGATTCTTGAGATACAGCCTGGTGACAGACGGACGGACGGACAGACAGCGAAGTCTTATTAATAGGGTCCTGTTTTTACCCTTTGGGTCCGGAACCCTAAAAAACAGAAAAAACATATCTACTTATTTATAAGTAGTCGTTTAGTTAAAAAGAATGTAGTGGAAATTCTTATAAGTATAGTATTTTCTGCAAGAAGTTTCTGTGATAAAAAAAGGTGGATTAAGCTTGCGTTGAATTTTCTATGAAGTATTTATTCTTTTGCATTATAATTTTTTTCTGTCAAGCTTCGTATCTATTGTTTAAAAAACTGCCTTCTGAAATAACTATGCTTACAGAGTGGGATACAACCGAAAAGCATTGAAGTGAAGCACACATACGGACGTATTAGGGCACCTAACAGACATTTAAAACTCATATCGTAAAACTAAACCTATTTTGTTTCTAAACTAATGTTTATGTTTTAATGAATTTTAGTATATAGCTAGGGTCGATTTATCTCTTTACCTAATTACAAATATGACTTAAAAATACTTTTATTTTGATTTATTTCGACCTACATAACCAATCGTTTTGAAAGTTAGTATTAAATAGTATATAAACAGTACGTTTATGGTATGATTTATAGCAACTAGTAAATAAATTGTTATACGATATTTGACGTTCATTTATTTGTTTTATAAATTACTTTATAAATTAAAATTAGATAACAGAACATTGCGTGACTCAATACTCGTTATGTACGCTAACAAAGTGAAGTACCTGGAAACGATTACGGTCTAGTATTATCGACTAGGGCTTTACATATAAGTGTTTCTATTACTAATAGTAATGAATTTATTACTAAACTAGCTGACCCGACAGACATTGTCCTGTCCTAAGTATTAATATTGAATTCGAATTGGTATGATTAATAATAAAAATATTTATAAACAAAGCGTTATAATCAATCTTGTGTCAATTATATGTCAAACGTCATAAGGTTACATTACAAATATATCTTTTCTAATATATAAAATTCTCGTGTCACGGTGTTAAACAATGAACTCCTCCGAAACGGCTCGACCGATTTTAATAAAATTTCGTGGGCATATCGGGTAGGTCTGAGAATCGGCCAACATCTATTTTTCATACCCCTAAGTTATAGGGAGGGGGGATTAAGGGGGTTAATAACATATATGGCAAAACAACGTTGGCGGGGTCAGCTAGTCTTTCTAATATATAAAATTCTCGTGTCATGGTGTTAAACATTGAACTCCTCCGAAACGGCTCGACCGATTTTAATAAAATTTTGTGGGCATATCGTTATAAGGGGGGGGGGATTAAGGGTGTTAATAACATATATGGCAAAACAACGTTTGCGGGGGCAGCTAGTAAATATATAATACAAAATATAACAATATATTGTAGAAATAATTTTATACGGTGCTTAAGTATTCTTAACGTGACATTGGCGAAATCATCTGTGCTCATTTGGAACTATTGAAAGCCATTAACCCTAAAGAAGAAGAAGTATTCTTAAGTTTTTTAATTTTCGGCGCAGTTTTCTTAATTTTTTCTTACATAAGAACCTCTTTTATTAAAATAAATAATACAACAAAAAATAATGAGTGAAATCGGTCTAGCTGTTCACGCGTGTTGGCATGACCAAGGAAATATTGATTGATTTATATATATGTATATATTTATTTATATACATATATATATAGATGTGTTCTGTCTTTAATCCGGCCTCAAAATCTGACGTATATAAAATTTCGATGTAATGCTTTATTTGCTTAACTTTCGTATGAATCGTATTATAATGTCTTATAGCCTACATCCCCAAAGACGCACACAGAATAAAAAAGTTCCACTATGAACCAGACATTTAAAAAGTATTTAGTTTATTAATTATTATTAATGATTATAGACATATTAGAATTTGTTATTATGACTTGCAGTATAATTTTGTATATTTTTTTCTAGTATTTGGCCTGTCTATCAACATCATCGTCTCAAGATAAATTAGCTTTCGATGTAGGTCTTCAAGAACATTCTCATGGTGAGGCCTGCTGGTGGACGCTACATCCTGCTAGCAAGCAAAGGTAGTTTTTAACATATAATCTTGGTCGTCTGTTTCTAAAGCTAAATCTAGATATAGACCGACTCAGCTGAAATGATAACAAAGTTTTATGTCTTCTGTCCTTTGCAGTCTAATAGCCTTCCTTATCTGTTAAGCTCAAAATAACAAACATAAATTTCGATTTCAATAATAAATAAATAAATTATTATTCGAAATAAATAAACGCTTCACACTCAACGGGATACCCCTACTAGGATTTTCTCTTGTGTCGGGGGTCCGCAAACAAGCACAAACGCCCAAACCACGACAATCATCCATATGACCAATACAAATGTCTGTCGTGAGCGGGGATCGAAGCCGCAAGTGGCAGCGCAACACTCAGTGTTATGACCGCTGCGTCAATGTGTCGTCATAAGCTGACAAAGATAAGAGCCAGAATTTACAATAGATTAGGATTATTTTGAATGATCTAGTGTTAAATTAAACTTACTGTATTCTTAAATAATTTAACCTAGCTTTACTTAAGCAATAAGCAATTTTGTAAACGTTTATCTTAATTTTTTGCCTTTCAGATCTGAGGGTGAAAAAGTTCGAGTTGGTGACGATTTGATTCTCGTATCAGTTGCTACTGAAAGATATTTGGTAATTATTTTCAATAACGACGGCTCGTTGACGTACTTCAATAATAAGTCCTTTAATTTGATATCTATATTGTAGGAGTGCATTAAAAATGCTAGTCCGCCATATTGAATTTAGAATGACGTCACATAGCTAGTCATGCAATATGTATACACACGTTTAGTTTAGATG
This sequence comes from Melitaea cinxia, assembly GCF_905220565.1. NCBI lineage: Eukaryota > Metazoa > Arthropoda > Insecta > Lepidoptera > Nymphalidae > Melitaea > Melitaea cinxia. The sequence continues at coordinate 4,514,687 of NC_059421.1, read as the reverse complement.
ACAATCGGTTCAATATATATGCTTCACAATCGAGTTGCGAGATTTCACCGTAACAAATATGTATACATATATTTAACTATATACATAAATACATCTCAAGTTAAAGAAAAGCTTTTAATAAACCAACTTCAGATACGCAGATATAAATCATTAATTACTGATCAGATCTCACTCAAATTTAAATCCCATCAAATACGTAAATGTGAAATGTGAGCCAAAGTCAACATTGAATAAATACGTCGTTCACTACTTAACCAAAAAAATAACGAAATTCATATGGATGACAAGTTCGGCATTCACTCGAAAGACTTAGGTAATGTACGAAACATATGTACACGTAGGTACATGATTATAATCTTATTATGTAAAACAAGAAGACTTCAATAAATGTTTTGTGCAACTCCAGCACACGACGAAAGAGAACGAGGTGTCGATAGTGAACGCGTCGTTCCACGTGACGCACTGGTCGGTGCAGCCGTACGGCACCGGCATCTCGCGCATGAAGTACGTCGGCTACGTGTTCGGGGGGGACGTCCTGCGGTTCTTCCATGGGGGGGACGAGTGCCTCACCATACCCAGCTCCTGGACCAAGGAGGGCGGGCAGAAGTGAGTTCTACCTCTTTTGTAACTATATTGTAACTCTACACTTTGTTGAGACGAGTTTGTATGAGTAAGAAGGAGTAGGGGGAGAGCAAAAGTGACTATTATTTCTGTTTTTAACTTAAACTTAGGTGAGTAGTAGATGATTAGAAAGCATCGGATTGAGGAGAGGAAGTGGGGACAGAAATGAGGTACACATTAAACAGCGTATGTTATGAGTTTAGACTTTCTAGAGGAGATAAGTTTGTACTTAATTGGGCTTCATACAACTGGCAAAAAATAAAATTTGATCAAAATGACAAAAAAACAGGTTTGTTAAGTTTGTTGAAGATGCATGCAAGAAATAAATACATTTACTGTACAAATTTGTTGATTAATTTTAGTCCTCCTCCCTGAACCATAGCTGTTATCGTTGTTGTGATCAAGGCTTAATATTAAACAAACTTCTATTTGTAAAGTTAAACTAGAAATTCCAAAATAGCTCTAAATTTAGAAAAAAATTCTCCCAATATCTAACATTCATTACTTTAAACATATATTACTTTGCAGCATTGTAGTATACGAAGGGGGGTCAGTGATGTCACAAGCCAGATCGCTATGGCGTCTAGAATTGGCTCGTACAAAGTGGGCTGGTGGTTTCATCAACTGGTACCACCCCATGAGGATCAGACACATCACTACTGGACGGTACCTTGGAGTTAATGACCAGAACGAGCTATATTTAGTTAGCAGGTATGAGTGATGCTTATTAATTAACCATTTTTTACAATATGGAAAAGAATTTTAGTCTGACTACATTTATTTGGTGGATTAAGTTCCGAACCTTTTACATGGAAAAAGAGGCCCATTCTTTTAACATTGGTTACGACACATCAGCCTATCGCAGTCCAATACTGGAGATAGGCCTCCACAAGTTCAAGCCAAAAATGGCGTGAACTCATGTGTTTTGCCCATAGTCATAACCACACAGCATGATGTCCATATCATTGGTTACATGACATAACATAACTTTTATTGATTAGTAGATAATCTGTAGTGGGTATTTTGTTAAGAAATTCTTAAATACTAGCTTTCTTATTCTCTATCTTGGAATCTATTTTTATTTTTTTTGGAACAATTTTAGCATGCCCTATCTCAGAATCTTCGGTTACCTATAATGAATGATACGTTAAACTTTCAGTGATTTTCTTAAAGTTTTATTTTATTATTACAGGGACGAAGCAACAACAGCTTCCTGCGCGTTTTGCCTTCGACAAGAGAAAGATGATCAGAAGGTAGTCCTAGAAGACAAGGACTTAGAAGTAATTGGAGCACCCATCATCAAATACGGTGACTCTACTGTGATCGTACAGCATTCTGAGACTGGACTTTGGTTGTCTTATAAGGTAATTGGAATTACTTTTTCTATAACGAATGTGGAAAAACATTTCAACAGCGACAATCGTTACCATTGTAGTCTCCCTGTCGTGCCTCGAAGAACATTTAAAGCTCAGTCTCAATTATTATCAGCCTTTGCCCAGAAATTTATCTTATTTCTACAGGCTTATCCGATCAATGAATTATATTTCATTCACATATTTCCTTACTGTAATAACAGAAAATTATTAAAAACTAGGCGCTCGCTTCAGCCTGTAACATTCCTATGCCATATGAGGCATATGCCCATGCCTTGGGGCACATGCTTCTTTTCCCCATGTAGGAGAAGGATCACAGACGCTCACAGATCACAGAACGCTGCTCCAATGCAGCTTGGCGGATATATTCCTTACTATGAGTAACGATTGCTGTCAGATGTACATGAAAAACTAGTACTTGAGAACTTATCCTAGAACAAAATACAATCAATCCTACAAAAATAGTTTTCACTAAAAATTACTGATTGTTTGTTTTTTTTTTTATAGTCATATGAAACAAAGAAAAAAGGCGTTGGTAAGGTAGAAGAGAAACAAGCCATCCTACATGAAGAAGGTAAAATGGACGACGGTCTAGACTTTTCCAGATCTCAAGAAGAGGAATCTAGAACTGCGAGAGTTATAAGGAAATGTTCTTCGTTGTTTACTAAATTTATTAAGTAAGTAATCCTGGGGTACCTAAATTATGTAATTCAAATTGATTTACACTCAAACAACTTTTTGCAGTAAATAGGTAGCAGTTGTTCTATACGAACAATGCATTAGTAATTTTTACTAAATCAAAAAAGATAACAAGTCGTTCATCGTAGTTTTATCACTACATTATATGTTTTTTTAACCAACCTTGGCTCAACATACTTCAGAGTTAATGATAGTACTGTTTTCAAAACAAACTAAATCTGCGATGTTTGGCAATAACATAAGTCCTGATAAGTTATATTTAAACTTTGTAGATTAGATCTTCTATAAAAATAAATAAAATTGGAGTGTCTGTTTGTAATATTAAAATAACCGCTTTTTACTAAATGCATAATATGGATGGTATACACGGTACATATACCAAAATAATATTTTTTTACAATTTTTGTCTGTGTCTGTCTGTCTGTTTGTTCCGACTAGTCTCTGAAACGGCTGTACTTAATTTGACAGGACTTTCACTGGCAGATAGCTGATTTAATAAGGAGTAACTTACTTTATTTTAGAAATTTATTTATTTAATAACTCTGCAAACTGAACAATTTTTTTTTAAACTCACGCGGACGAGGTCGCGGGCACAGCTTGTTATTTAAATAAATTTAGCCAACTACTTCACAAGTAAACATAATTATGTTTAGTTTTGAAATGAAGTTTGAAGAAATAAATAAGCGAATAAAATTATCTTCTAAATTTATAAGCGAAACGTAAAAAAAATGTTAATAATTAAAAAGAAAAACTATTTCACAGTGGCCTTGAAACATTACAAGAAAACCGACGCCACTCAATGTTCTTCGCGTCCGTCAATTTAGGAGAGATGGTGATGTGTTTGGAAGATTTGATCAACTACTTCGCACAGCCTGATGAAGACATGGGTAAGTTGATATCATAATAATTTATAACTATGTTCTTCGCTCTGCATATTTATTTTCAGTTTACTCTAAATTGATTCATTTAAAAAAAAAATGTTCAAGTATTTGGTACACTTCGGGTTCTGTCTACATTGCGATTTTTATATTATAAAACACAGTATTTAAAAAAAAAAGTAACTATGGAATTTTTTGCCAATTTTCTTTGCAATATCTGCATTCCGAATTAACGGTACTTAGCTTAATTTTTAACCTAAATTAATTGATAAAATTTTTATGTGTAAAATGACAATTCAGGAGCGTATTTGAAGATTGTTTGAAATAAAGTAATTTTTTATTTTGACTAAATTAGTCAAAAAAAATTATGGTATGAGAACATAAGTTTGACGTCTCAAAAATATTAATACTTATTAATACAAATGTAAAACAACGATTGTTACGTATGTTTGTAGAGTAAGACTATTTAAAATTGAAAACATTTTAATTATTGTTTTTTAACGAAAATGTAGCTATCAAGTTCCTTCTAATTAAAAAATTCAAAGTGAAACAATATACCACAAATCCTCCACAGAGCACGAAGAAAAACAAAACAAGATTCGCGCTCTCCGCAATCGCCAGGACCTATTCCAGGAGGAAGGTATCCTCAACCTGATCCTGGAGGCCATCGACAAGATCAACGTCATCACCTCACAGGGCTTCCTCGCTGGATTCCTCGCGGGCGATGAGTCTGGACAGAGCTGGGAAATGATATCTGCCTACCTGTATCAGTTACTGGGTAAGTTGGAACTGCTAGGCTTTGTGATGAATTTTTCATTATTTTCCAGAAATAGTATTTTATTTGTATTATGAACGTGGCAGCGTGGTGACTATGGGCAAAACACATGAGTTCACGTTCTTTTTGGTGTAAGCTTGAGGAGGCCTATGTCCAGCAGTGGACTGTATAGGCTGTAATAATGATGATGAATGTTTTTTTTTTTTGTTTATTCATAATAGGTGGTGAGAATCAAAATATATATATATATATATTTGATGTATAAAAAATTAAAGATTATGTTTTTTCTATATAGCGCGTAATTTTATACAGATAATTGGACAAAAAATACCAGTCATATTTTTAAATATTGCATATTTTTCACATATCCACTTTTGATATGATACATGATATAAAATTTATTTAGAATTACGTTTATTATCTTTTATCTCCAATATAGTGCAATTATAACGACTGTCAAACTGTAATTTAATATGTATTTTGTTTTTTGACTTTGACTCATTAAATAAATAAAACCCACAGCGGCCATCATAAAGGGTAATCACACGAACTGCGCCCAATTTGCCAATTCGAACCGTCTGAACTGGCTCTTCTCCCGACTGGGATCACAAGCATCTGGTGAAGGGACAGGGATGCTGGATGTACTGCACTGTGTGCTTATTGACTCGCCCGAGGCTTTGAATATGATGAGGGTGAGTACGTTGTTGAAGGTCTACTGGGAGGCTCTATCTTTGGAATTACTAGGGTATGCGGAGTATTCTATATTTATCTATGTATACATTTTTACAAATATAACTTGTAGATGTGTTTTGGTTTGAGTATTAAAATAGATAAATAATCAATTCACTTGTCACTTAGTAATTTATAAATAAGTACCTTAGAGGTTCCTTGAAGGTTATTTCATTATTATAATTTAAATGGTCATTATGAGATCGCATAAAAAAACGAAATGAAATGACGTTAATTTAAGAGCGCATTTAATGGCAGAAAATTGTCCACCTGAGGGGTGTCCCATTATTTCCAGGACGAGCACATAAAGGTGATAATCTCGCTGCTGGAGAAGCACGGCCGCGACCCCAAGGTACTGGACGTGCTGTGCTCGCTGTGCGTGGGCAACGGAGTGGCCGTGCGCTCCTCGCAGAACAACATCTGCGACTACCTGCTGCCGGGCAAGAACCTGCTGCTGCAGACCGCGCTGGTGGACCACGTCTCCAGGTCAGCGGGTCGTTTCCTTAACTGTCTTCCAGGAAAATACACCTGATTTAGTATAAGATTATTGTTATGATCATTCATCTTAGATGAGGTAGTACACAGCAGGAACGGCCACATGTCCAGCTATTCTGAAGTGAAGTAAATTAAATTAAATTTTTAATTTTGATCTCTCACTTTTAATTAAATTAATAAATTTGATCACTTACCTCGCTATTATAAAGAAGATTTATTTTAAGTTATCAAAATGCCGGGTTTTTCGTATACTAAAGACACAAGATCCTTAGTTACTTACGGAGTCCGGCCTTTTAACCAAAAATTTCCGCCAAACTGGCTAGTCTGCCCGGCTTGTGGTTTGGCGACCTGGCAACCCTAGTCTCAAGTAATGTTGTGTTTCTGTTGTCAGTAAAGTAGTCAAAACCGCTGGGGTAAGATCTGAACTTCTGTTGTTGCAGACATTCAATGGCTGTGGTAACCTGTTACAATACAGCGAATCGTACAACTAATATAAGCCCTTATATAAATACCTACAACTCATTACTTAATTATAAAACTCTTCTTCAGTGTCCGCCCAAATATCTTCGTGGGCCGTGTGGAGGGTTCCGCAGTTTATCAGAAGTGGTACTTCGAAGTGACGATGGACCACATCGAGAAGACCACCCACATGATGCCACATCTCAGAATCGGGTGGGCTAATACGAGCGGGTGAGTATTCATTTTATCGTGTTATGTTTTATAGCCTATCTATTTGACAAAAGGCTTTCGAAAACGAAAATATTTGAATCGATTTCTAGTACAGTAAATGGCTTATCATTATAATGGCTTTATATAATGGTTATCAGTAATTTGTTATTGTATGATTTTTTTTTTTTTTTTGTTATATTTTGGCTAATGATACTTACGTCTTCGGTGCGACAAAGCCAGCCCTGTGATCACCAACTCGCCTGCCCAGAGTCAAAAATGCCGTGAACTTATGGAGGCCTATGTCCAGCAGTGGACTGCGATAGGCTGAAGTGATGTAGTGAATGTCGCTTGTGGTTAAATCTACGTATGCGTATATTGCTGGTGTATTGTGAGAAATTAATGTAAAAGATTTTTAAAATTAATTCAGCTATATCAAAAAAAAAAAAAAACAGGAAACAGTTTTTAAATCGGAGCACAACTATTATCAATTTATTACAATTTGAAAGAATTTCCATTGTTCATTAAGGTATATTCGTGTGAGATTTTTATGAACATAACTAAAATTTAATTTCCGCAGCTACGTCCCACACCCGGGAGGGGGTGAGAAGTGGGGCGGTAACGGTGTAGGAGACGACCTCTACTCGTACGGTTTCGATGGAGCGTACCTTTGGTCCGGTGGAAGAAAGACACCAGTCAACAGGACTCATGCCGAGGAACCTTTTATTAGGAAAGGTAGTTTTATTGATATTAAATAATAATTTAGCCATTTTCATTTATTGTTATATCTCACATTCTTATTTATAAAATAAAATAGCTTCAGTATTTATCCTTTAAACCTTATGGTCACCTTTTTAATGTGTAATTTTTTTGACACTGAATAAGAAACACTTGTAAAAAATAAAAAAATAATGTTATAATGAGCTTAATATATGCAAGATGTAACATAAGAAGTCACTATTTGTAAAGTATATTGAAAAGTTATTAAGAGCCATTTCACAATTTTACGCTCTGCAAGTTTAGGTAAATTTGGTCGCATCGCGCGAGTCGTACGAGCCGCGCGATCTTTGTGCTAGTACGTATAGTGTGACAACCAAAAGACCATCGTGATCATTTTCTGATGTATAATAAAAATTATAACTATGGTATAAAATGTTTTTTACATAATTAATTTGTTAAAATATTTCAAGTATGTTATATAACAACAGTCAATAAATTTAAAATAAAATTAAAAAAATCAATTTTATGAAACAATTTTTTTAAATTGATTTAGTTTTTTCAGTTTACGAATGAATCTAATATTTACGATATGAATAAAAAAGCATTTAATGACATCGACACCGACAAACATATTAATTAACAAATAACAAGACAAACAGATTGAAATGCCTATTTGTATTGATAGTGTGAGTAAAGAAAATTAAATTATACATTTGTTTACAGAAATTATCATTATATTATTTTACAGTCATTTTCGTAATATGTTTATTTTATTATGAAAGTATCAAATGCGTTTTATCCGCTATAACAACAGGCGCTTGGCGCGTGTGAGCGAAAGAGACGGCTGCGCAGAATTTGGCGTGGACCTTACCTCTAAGAGCGCTAGCGCTCGACTGATTTACCGGGCTTGATGCGTGGCAATATATACTATCTTTTTATTATTTAATATAAAATGTATTAAAAATAATTACATCTTTTAATTTTTTTTTTTTTTTGTATTCCTTAATGATGTAAGTTTACTTTGATGAAGATAGTTCGTTAAAATTTCTTAGTTTTCTAAGAGAAATATCGCTTTTAAAATTGTACTTATTTGGAAAATATTCGTAACTTTAAATTTTTTTTATCGTTTAATAGAGATACAAATGGAATAAAAATCTATGATAGTGGACAACAAAATTATATTCCACATATTATGATATTTTTTTTAAATGGTTTCAACGTAGAGGTTATTGAAAAGTAGGACTTCAAAGTATACATTGCGACCGTTTACCTAGGGAGGAGGCTGATGAAAAGGTTAATAATTTTATACACATAATATAAATCAAAATTCTGATCTGACTATGGACTACAACAAAGGTTGCTCTATTATATTTCAAGAATATAAATTACATTATTGCATCCAACACTGAGATTAACGACGTCAAAATATTACAATTTCGCGGATTGTTACCGATTTTTGTGAAATGGCTCTTAACTAATGATACAAAAAAAGGAGGAGGTTACTCAATTCGACCGTATATATATATTATGTATTTTCGGGGATAACTCCGTCGTTTATGAACCGATTTTGATAATTCTGCTTTTGTTGGAAAGAAGATATCCCTAGTTTGGTACCATGATAAGGAAACCAGGATCTGGTGGTGCAATCCCAGACAAATCGAGGGAAACTCTCGAAAATCCACATAACTTTTTACTGGGAGTACCGATTTTCCGACCGATTACCGATTTTTTTTTTTTTGTACAGATCAAAAGACGATGTTTATCATGTAGTCACATTTAAATTTCATCGAGATCTGATTACAACTTTTGGAGTAATCTTTGATAATGCGTATTTACTTGACTATTTTTTCGTCTACCTACGTTGTATTATTTGTCGATATAATTAAAGTCGGTTTTTCTTCGTTTGCCTGCAAACACAATTACCCAAACTCCAGACATAGAAATTAATTTTATCCTAGGACTTAAGTGGGGAGTCATTTTTTAAATTATTATTCGAAATTATATATTATTAAAATTTAATATTTTTTAATGAAACCTAAGTTATTTACACGAATTATTTTGTCAAACCCCCTCCCTAGGTGACGTTATCGGCTGTGCTCTGGACCTGACGGTTCCTCTCATCAACTTCATGTTCAACGGAGCGCGCGTCACCGGTTCTTTCACTAACTTTAACCTCGAGGGCATGTTCTTTCCCGTCATCAGCTGCTCCAGCAAGTTAAGGTAACCTTTTTGTAGTTATGCTTAGGATATTTTTTGAGTGTTACAAGTATATGTTTGTTTGTTTGTACTTAAATTTGGAAATTAAATTCAAAACCAAAAAATGGCAATTTTCGTACATGGAACTTGGATTTTTTGAAATGATTACAGTAAACGCTTGCCAAACAGGGCAAATATAATTTATTTATTTATTAATTGAATGGATCACCAACAGATGATACATAAAAAAAAAATTACAAAAAATATGGTGATAATTATCTCACACTGTGCTCATCAATTTAAAGGCAACTATAATTAGCAAATGATTTCCGATACTATTAAAAGTTTGTCAACAAGTTTTCTACTGTCGATATAATTTCATCTTATACATTTACATGAACATTAAAATTTTATTTGTAGATGATTCAATACATTTTAGATGTAGTGTTACTTAAAAACTAGCCAAGAATTTTATTTTTTTACTTCGTACACAGTTGCCGCTTCCTCCTTGGTGGTGAACACGGTCGTCTCCGATACGCGGCTCCTGAAGGATATTCACCCCTCGTAGAATCATTATTGCCTCAACAAATCCTGAATCTGGAACCTTGTTTCTACTTCGGTAACTTAGCCAAAAGGGCGTTAGCTGGACCGCCTTTAGTGCAAGATGACACAGCATTTGTACCGACCCCCGTGGATACATTATCTGTGAGTAGTTTTCAATTAATAAATTAATCCATCAATTAATATTTTGCTTAATCAATCAATTGATGAATCAAGCAATTAATTGATTATTCATTCAAATGGCCAATAAATTAATTGTTGGTTAACAATGATAATTGCTGTGTGGCTACGGCACTATAGAATTTGGCCCCCCCCTCTCATCCCGTGGGTGTCGTAAGAGGCGATTAAGGGATAGCAAAGTTCCAATACCACCATGAAACTAGCGAAGCCGACCATCCCACCATCGGGATAGCCATCCTACAGCTGGCTTTTTAAACAGACCGAGTACTGGCAGCAGCGTCTTCGGTGCGACAAAGTCAGCCCTGTGGTCACCAACCCGCCTGCCCAGCGTGGTGACTATGGGCAAAAACCCCCATGAGTTCACGCCTAAAGTTTCGGCCCTTAGTTCCCGGCAGCCCCACTATTCCTGGCTATGGCAGCGACCGCGGTGACAGTGGGGTAGAGGGTGCTAAAAATCACCAGGGTACGGGAGGCTGCCATACAAAACTATACCTGGTTACGTATAATGGACGCATGCTGCGGTAAGACCATCACCTTACCGAACTTGAGATAGAACTTAGTCACATTAAGTGGAGCATACTGGGGTTGTCTGAAATCCGAAGAGAGGATGAAGACACGATGATCCTGGACTCCGGGCACTTGTTCTACTTCTGTGAAGGTGATGGGCTTTCCCAAGGTGGCGTCGGTTTTCTGGTCCACAAGACTCTCACTAGCAACGTTGTAGAAGTCCGCAGTATGTCGACCCGGGTAGCGTACCTTGTACTTAAACTCACTGACAGGTACTCCCTGAAAGTGATACAGGTATATGCACTGACCTCGGCACACACTGACGATGAAGTTAAAGCCTTCTATGAAGACATTACATGGGCCATACATGGCACTACTTCGACCTTCTACAGCGTTGTTATGGGAGACTTCAACGCTAAAGTGGGAGTACAAGACCGCGATGGATCGAGCATCGGACTACACGGATTGGGGCACAGGAATCGCAAGGGGCAGATGCTTGTCAACTTTCTCGAATGCTGTGTGGCTACGGCACTAAAGAATTAAGCCACCCCCTCTCTTCCCGTGGGTGTCGTAAGAGGCGACTAAGGGATAACAAGATTCCACAACCACCTTGGAACTTAAGAAGCCGACCGATGGCGGGATAACCATCCAACTGCTGGCTTTGAAATACACAGGCCGAAGACGGGCAGCAGCGTCTTCGGTGCGACAAAGCCAGTACTGCGGTCACCAACCCGCCTGCCCAGCGTGGTGACTATGGGCAAAACACATGAGTTCACGTTATTTTTGGCGTAAACTTGTGAAGGCCTATGTCCAGCAGTGGACTGTATAGGCTGTAATGATTTCTCGAATCGGAGGGGCTCTTCTTGATGAACTAATTTTTTGAGAAGAAGCCCCAAAGGAGGTGGACATGGCAAAGCCCCGATACTGTGACGAGGAACGAGATAGATTTCATCATAGCGGATAAAAGGCATATATTCAGAGATGTCTCAGTGGTTAACAGGTTTAACACCGGCAGCGACCACCGGCTAGTACGGGGCACTCTGAATATTTACCTCCGAAAAGAGCGGGCGCGCTTGATGAAATCTACTCTTCGACTTACGCTGCCCCAAATACTATGTGGCTCCGAGCAGTTCCAATTGGAACTCCAAAACCGATTCGATTTGCTGGTAACTACTGGCGACGTGGACGAGATAACCGATAACGTGGTGAAGACGGTGTGGACATTGGGTCGCAGGCACTTTCCACCAACAAAGACAACGAAGCAGACCAAATTTTCTCCCGAAGCCTTGGATCTGATGTGGCAGAGGTGCGAGTTGCCGGCTGCTTCGCCAGAACATAGGGCTCCTTCCAAGAGGATACGGAAACTTGTACGCCGAGACCTGCGACTTGGGACTCCGAAGATCTACTGGCACCATAGTTGCGCCATTATTCGGAGAGTATCCCGGACTTCGAAGTGGGCGAGATTAGTGCAGCGCTCGGGCAGCTTAAAAACGGGAGGGCCCCGAGGAATGACGGAGTTATCGCTGAGCTCCTTAAAGCCGCAGGGCGACCTGTCCTAAAAGCCTTGGCAAGATTCTTTAACGCCGTCATGGACGGGAACGCGGCATTAACGTCAACGGTGAATTCATCTCTCACCTTCGTTTCACCGACGATATTGTCATCTTTGCGGAGACGTTGGATGAGTTAGGTCAGATGCTGGCCGGCCTAAACGAGTCCTCCCAGCGTGTCGATCTCTGTATGAATTTGGACAAAACGAAAGGTATGTTTAACAACCAAGTCATGCCAAGACCGGTATCGGTCGATGTTACCCTTCTCGAAGTTGTTCAGGATTATATTTACCTAGGCCATACTACCTAACTAGGCCGCAACAACTTCGAGAAGGGGGCCGACAGGAGGATTCGGTTAGGCTGGGTGGCGTTTGGCAGACTTCGTCGAGTCTTCACTTCGAAGATTCCGCAATACTTGAAGACAAAAGTCTTCGAGCAGTGCGTCCTGCTTGTGTTAACATACGGAGCCGAGACGTGGACACTGACGAAGGGACTGGTCCACAAGTTTAAAGTCACTCAACGTGCAATGGAATGGGCTATGCTTGGGGTTTCTCTCAAAGATAGGATTAAAAATGATACTATCTGCGAGAGAACGAAAGTAACCGACATAGTGCAGAGAATTAGCAAGTTCAAGTGGCAGTGGGCTGGTCATCTGTGTCGCAGGACCGATGGCCGTTGGAGTAGACGGGTCCTGGAGTGGAGACCGCCTCTTGGCAAACGCAGTGTGGGACGTCCTCCGGCCCGTTGGACTGACGATCTACGTAAGATTGTCGGTGTAGGCTGGATGAGGATTGCGGAAAACCGGGATGTCTGGTGCGAACTTGGGGAGGCCTATGTCCAGCAGTGGACTGCCATAGGCTGAAGTGATAACAGTAATATTTTTTCTTCCTTAATATTCCAATGTCTTTTTTATCAGTTGTGTCTTTTTTCTTGAATTTGTTTATTTTTGTTTCAGATTACACTACCAACCTACATCGAACAAATCAGAGACAAACTGGCCGAAAATATTCATGAAATGTGGGCGATGAATAAGGTATAAAAATTAATACTGGAAATAATCTTTGTTTTTTATTTAAAGTAGAAATTAATTAAATATAAGATCTTTCATTATTTTCTATATTTTATTATTTAAAACAAAATTGTTTTCTTTTATTTTTATAACTATTTGAATCTTTTACATATATCGTAAAATAATGTACTCTCAACACAAAGAAAAAAACTCCCTTTCCTACATAAATATAAAAATCACTGTGTGTATGCATCGCACATAAATCGCGAAACCAAAATGTTTTCAACCCTGCCACCTGCCATTACTCTGTCGCCGAGTACTTAAGATTCTTACATAACATACACTTCAACAATATAAAAATCAAAACTTATATGAAATAAATATCAAAAATAAAGTAATGGGACCACAAGACGAGCACCACATTTCGATGTCGGTCCACCCAGTCAAAAGTTCCGAGGACCGAATCGAGAAGCTCCCACTGTTTCGGAAGTAGTAAAGCGAGTGATCGGCCGGCGGTCGCAGATCGAGGCGGGCTGGAGCTACGGCGCGGCGCGCGACGACGGGCGGCGCGTGCACCCGTGCCTCGTGCCCTTCGAGCGCCTGCCGCCCGCCGAGCGGCGCTACGACGTGCAGCTGGCCGTGCAGACGCTCAAGTGAGTTGACAGTAGAGCCGGTGGTCGGGCGGCGGGCCAGATCGAGGCGGGCTGGAGCTACGGCGCGTGCACCCGTGCCTCGTGCCCTTCGAGCGCCTGCCGCCCGCCGAGCGGCGCTACGACGTGCAGCTGGCCGTGCAGACGCTCAAGTGAGTTGACAGTAGAGCCGGTGGTCGGGCGGCGGGCCAGATCGAGGCGGGCTGGAGCTACGGCGCGTGCACCCGTGCCTCGTGCCCTTCGAGCGCCTGCCGCCCGCCGAGCGGCGCTACGACGTGCAGCTGGCCGTGCAGACGCTCAAGTGAGTTGACAGTAGAGCCGGTGGTCGGGCGGCGGGCCAGATCGAGGCGGGCTGGAGCTACGGCGCGTGCACCCGTGCCTCGTGCCCTTCGAGCGCCTGCCGCCCGCCGAGCGGCGCTACGACGTGCAGCTGGCCGTGCAGACGCTCAAGTGAGTTGACAGTAGAGCCGGTGGTCGGGCGGCGGGCCAGATCGAGGCGGGCTGGAGCTACGGCGCGTGCACCCGTGCCTCGTGCCCTTCGAGCGCCTGCCGCCCGCCGAGCGGCGCTACGACGTGCAGCTGGCCGTGCAGACGCTCAAGTGAGTTGACAGTAGAGCCGGTGGTCGGGCGGCGGGCCAGATCGAGGCGGGCTGGAGCTACGGCGCGTGCACCCGTGCCTCGTGCCCTTCGAGCGCCTGCCGCCCGCCGAGCGGCGCTACGACGTGCAGCTGGCCGTGCAGACGCTCAAGTGAGTTGACAGTAGAGCCGGTGGTCGGGCGGCGGGCCAGATCGAGGCGGGCTGGAGCTACGGCGCGTGCACCCGTGCCTCGTGCCCTTCGAGCGCCTGCCGCCCGCCGAGCGGCGCTACGACGTGCAGCTGGCCGTGCAGACGCTCAAGTGAGTTGACAGTAGAGCCGGTGGTCGGGCGGCGGGCCAGATCGAGGCGGGCTGGAGCTACGGCGCGTGCACCCGTGCCTCGTGCCCTTCGAGCGCCTGCCGCCCGCCGAGCGGCGCTACGACGTGCAGCTGGCCGTGCAGACGCTCAAGTGAGTTGACAGTAGAGCCGGTGGTCGGGCGGCGGGCCAGATCGAGGCGGGCTGGAGCTACGGCGCGTGCACCCGTGCCTCGTGCCCTTCGAGCGCCTGCCGCCCGCCGAGCGGCGCTACGACGTGCAGCTGGCCGTGCAGACGCTCAAGTGAGTTGACAGTAGAGCCGGTGGTCGGGCGGCGGGCCAGATCGAGGCGGGCTGGAGCTACGGCTGGGTGTGCTCCCAGCACGGTGGCGAGACCCGCGGGGATAGACATCCCAACCGGAAACAAATATTTGTACGAATACAAATGTCCACCGTACCGTTGGTGTTTAAAGCGACTACTCGCACCATTACACCACAGCGGTGTTTTGAGTTAAGAATCTGGTTATGTGTTATTGAAGTAGAACTTCTTTACACACGCCTGATTTGGGGAGTAAGCTTATCGATGCGTGACGAAAGCGTTACGAAAAGTGTGATCGGATAAGACGAACGAAAGTTGAGACTTCGGGAGTAAGGTGATGGATGCGTGACAAGAGCGTTATGGAAAGCTTAATTGGATAAGACGAACGGAAGTTGAGAGGGAGATATTAATTAAATGGAATTAACAAATTTTTGCTTTACTCATCGTGTCTTCTTTTTTCTTAATTTTTTTTTATTCTATTTACACAATCTAACTTAAGAAAGAAAAATCGTCTTTGCCAACTCCTCAAATGTAAGTTTATTCTTATACGTTATTTTTTCAAACTACTACACACATGAGTATATTGACTGAGACATTTTTACAAATTTGAGTACCACCCCAATCTGGACTACATTAATGATAAATATTAAAGATACGGTATTTCATTCTTAGACAAAATTATGCAATTTAGTTATATTTTTTTTAATGTTACTTTAAGTTCTTCATTCCAGAACAATTCTCGCTTTGGGCTACTACATTAGCTTGGATAAGCCTCCAGCGCGTATTCGTAACGTTCGTCTGCCAAACGAACCATTCATGCAAGTAAGTAAAAAATAAACCTGAATAATTTGTTTTTATATATTTTGTAAGTAAAAATTACAAACCTTTCATAAAATACATGGCAAAAATATGGATTAATTTATCGAACTCTTATTGATCTTAATAAAAGTTCTCATCCTTTAGGAGAGGAAGACTTAGCCCAATAATGAGACTTAAACATCTGTTACGGTTTTAGTAGAATAAAATTAACCATAATTTTTGTCCACCAGAAACTGTCCACTCAAAAAACATACTTTATGTATCGCTTTCAACCTTATCTGCTATGAAGCTAACTCAAGACAATTTTTGTCCACATTGAAAAACCAGCCGATTACCTGAACAAATTTCTATATCCAACTGAGTGTACAATACCCAAGTTTGAAGTGTACCAAATAATTAAATTGTAGCAATTTTGAAATTGTTAGTTTCTTGCTACCAATATTATAATTTTTTTTAATGTAGAATTTTTTGACATTTGTTAGTTGTGTTTCACCTCATGGCGAAATAAATATTTTTATTTCATTTCATTTTTATAGTCAAACGGGTACAAACCAGCTCCTCTAGATCTGAGCGCTGTCACCCTGACACCGAAGATGGATGAGCTGGTGGACCAGCTCGCGGAGAACACCCACAACCTGTGGGCGAGGGAGAGGATCCAGCAGGGGTGGACGTATGGGCTCAATGAGGTATGCACTGCATGTATACATATTACAAATTTTTTTGTGCTCTGAACAGAATAGGGGTAAAGGGGTGGAATTTTTTAATTGGAAAGGTTTTTGGATAGTTTATTTTATTTTGCTACCATGACTTATTTTTAAATTATCCTACAATGACATCTTGTTAGACTTTTGAAAATTTTATTAGTTTTTTTATTTATATATATGCTTGTGTTGAGTGTATTTAGTCAACGTATGGTAAGATAAATATTTTCATTTCATAATTTTAACTTTTGTGTTGTAGGCCTGATTCTAGTGATTAATGATGTATTTTTATAAGTTTTGTATATCCTTTTTTAAATTTTGTATGTTTTTGGTTGTTGTATAGTTTTTTTATGATAATTACTTAAATAAAATTATGTTAGTCTTACGAACAATTAAGTTATTCGTTATCAGCTTGTTCTGGTTATATTGTATGAAACATATTGATTGCGTCATCATCATCTTCATCAGCCTTCACAGTCCACTGCTAAACGTAAGCCTCCCAGACAGCGGGATATGCCTCAAGACTCGATCTTTTTATTTACGCAGGTCCAGTCACCAGAACGTTCTAGATCCAAATGCTGTGACTCTCACACTTAGTATGTACGACCTTTACTAGGTGTGAGGGTCACAGCATTTGTGTTTAGAGTGTCACATGCAAGATATGAGACTAATTCCGGCAATTTCTACGAGGATTTCTATGAGGATCTTACTAACATGTTTTTACATGTTGAAGAAGTGTCATTATCTAGATAATTTTTCACTTTTTGTAAATCCTTATTAAAACTAACTAAGGTTATGGGATAAGAAAAGGTTGAAACTTCGTCCAAGGAATTTAAAAAAAATATGGAATAACTGTCATTAGAGAAGAAAAAAAAAACTTTAGTAACAGTAAATTGTAAATTTAAAAATATAACTTAATCCTTTATCGTAACATACAATAAACTCGAGTTAAAAAATTTATATTACAAATTTCTGAGTATAAGTAGAATTAGCTTTTATTTTGTTACTTTATTAACTTGCTAAACTCTCGTTATTTATAATAAATTCTCACTAAAATATTAATAAAAACATAAATTCCTTACTAATTATAATAATTTTCCCAGGATTCAGATATGCACAGATCACCACATCTCGTACCGTATCCAAAAGTCGATGACGCGATCAAAAAAGCCAACCGCGACACGGCGTCCGAAACTGTCAGAACGCTTCTGGTATACGGATACAATCTCGACCCACCGACTGGTGAACATCAAGAAGGTAGTTCAATATATTTATTCTCTTAGTTTCCAACTTCAAGGAAGTTGTCTATTTTATTTTGATATTCATAACAAGCTGTACCTGCGATCGCGGTTACATATGTGGACTATCCCATCTCCCAAAGGAATTCATCGATTTCAGAATAGAAAGCAAGGTTGTAGTGTCAAGTTGAATTTTGCACGGATACAAAACAACAAATATACGAAAAGATAAAATATAAAAATATTTTCAGTTTTTTTTGGAGTGATACCACTTTAGAACCATTGTGATTTGAAACTAGATGAAACGAAAATGCGTCACGATAAAGAAATGAACGCCTAAGTGTATAGGTGAAAATGAGATAGAATACTTTACTCAGTATTTTATATTCTCACTGAATAAAATATCTTGTAGGTTACTTTTCAGAAGTTTCACTTTTGCCGAGTGTGAATTACACAACACACACACACACACACACGCACACACACACACACGCACACAGACACATTTTCTTTTCAAAAGTTGAGTTGTTGTGGAGGATAAAGAATTAGAAAAACTAAAATTGAATGTTTTCTCGTCCCCAGCCTTATTAGCTGAAGCATCGAAACAGAAGCAAGCAGACTTCAGAACATACAGAGCTGAGAAGAACTATGCTGTTAGTTCTGGAAAATGGTATTTTGAATTCGAAATCCTCACCGCTGGCCCCATGAGGGTAAGAACAAAACTATTACCGTTACTGTAATATTTTGTACTTTTTCATTAAATCGTGAAAAGTTTATTTTCATATGCAATTGTTACTTGTTTTTTCTTTTTATGAGATTAATAATTAACTCATTTCAAATAGGTTGGTTGGGCTCACGCAGACATGGCGCCCGGTATGATGTTAGGACAAGATGAAAATTCTTGGGCATTTGACGGCTACAATGTAAGCAATTTTTTCTTAACTTTTCCGTAAAATATTAAATTTTATTTTAACTTTAAATACTCATTATCTTCTTTATAAAAGAGCTATAAAATAAATTCGTAGTTGATACTTTCGAGGTGAAATAAGAAGAAAATTATATTAAGGCCGACAATAACGCGAAAAGGTCCTTGATGGTACGTAAATGGCCGAAAATTCTTTGTGGAAAATTAGATACCCAAATACCGCGGGTATTCGTAAAAAATGATGGTAAATAAGCATATGTTTACGAACCTACTGAATTTATTCTATTAATCGATTATCACATATATTTGTGGTACAATTGTTAAAAAGTTTACTTGCAACAGTCGTTAAAATGGCACGGCGGTACGAGCGACACGTTCGGACAGCAGTTGAAAATCGGTGACATTGTCGCTTGCTTCTTAGACGTTCCAGATCAGACCATTAGTGAGTTATTGGGAGTTCGATAACTTGTCTGATAAATGATAAAGGATTTCCATAACATATGATCGATGTTACAATAGAGCATGTAGTAATATCGGTGTTGCATTGGTAACAAAAACTAAAATAGTCACATTTCTCTCTTATAACATTTTGTGTCGAAATGTCGTGTAATAGGCTACTTTGTGCTGTCCTAGAAGTTGGTGTAGTCTTAGACAGAACTTGTCTTGTAACTTCTTTGTAGTCATAAGTTACATATAACTTACACATACATATAACTTTGGCAATTACTTCAAAAAATTGTTGCCTTTATAAGACTAAGTTAAGGAGAATCGTCTAAAAACAAAATATACCTAAATTTTGCTGAAATGAGTAAAATACATTTATCAGACAAGCATAAAATGTTTGTGATCGTTGGTGGTATTATTCGAGTTTTTGTCGTATTGTTCAACCGTCAAAAAAAATCCTCTCCCTTATTATTACTTCCCTGTATATTTAATTCCAAGATTCCTTAAGTTGTTAGTGTCTTCCTGGTCCATTAATACATTTAATACTAAAAATCATAAGAGATAAATTATAAAGAAAAATGTGTAAGTACCAAAGTAATTGGTAGAGGATAGACCGAAAATGAGTAGTACCGCGTATGTGGGTGCATAAAATAATGTTAAGTTCTGGTGAAAATTCTCAATGTCATGGTAAAATCGAGACTTTAACTTTCAAGGAGGAAAAAGTGTTCTCCGGTAGTACGGAGTCGTTTGGCAAGCAATGGGCGGTGGGGGACGTTGTAGGAGTTTTCCTTGATCTCATTGACAAGACGATAAGTAAATACCGAAGAATTTTGACTGGCAACACTTAGCTTGCTTATAGAGGCGTGGCGGGAATATTTTTTATATATCAATTTTTTTTTTCTTCTAATTCAGTTCCATATTTGGATACTAAAATTAATATCATATTTGCAGAATTCTGTTTTTGTAATATATCTATTACTGTTCAATACATAATTAATGAAAGCGAAAGTTTCTTTATTGACTTACTAACTGCAACATTATTTGTTTTTACGAATATTAAGTTACCCTAGCAACAAAAAAAAAATCGTTATCAGAGACCCTAAATTCGTCGAATAAATAAAACGAAAGTTTTCAATTATTTTATTAAATTTAATATTGTTGTTATCAATTATTCCGTAAATAACTTTTAATTTTGTATACTATTCTACGTAATGAAATATGTAAAGATGTTCCTGTCACTATTAAATTCACGCCAGGCTTTCATAGCTGCTCTAATCGTCAAAGTTACGTTTGCTTGTGATGTTATTACATCAAATCGCTTCGCTTTTAAAACGAAATATAATTAGATAGTTTTTAATTCTTAATACATTATTATCGATGGATTTAACGTCATCGAAAGCATGATTAGATGTTTTGACAACTGCTCTACAGAATGTCAAAAAATGTTGGGTGGTCGCATATACAAATATGCAAATTGAGAACAGATGGGTACATAAAACTCTGTTTACACAAAGATATAAAAATCCTTTTTAAAATTGTGATATAATGATACACAACACTAACAACCAATACTAATAACACAATAATGATCCCAAGACGAAACTATTACATGTTTTGTCTATACATAGACATAATTGCCTGCTACCTTCGACTAAATGTTTGTACCTTTAAAATTATCATAATAAAGCATCGCTTGATCGACATTTTCTATTAACATATTATTTCACTGCTTGATTTGCGGTTCGTTTTTTTTAAGTGTTTTATGAATTTAGATATTAATAGACCAGTTGGTAGGTAATAAGGACTAAACGCATTTATGTAAAAATGTACAAGGTACGAAAAAAGGCGTAGCCTAAGTGTACCTGTATTGTTCTGAAAACGATCTCTTTAAACGAGCCATTATTTGCAAAAAACCTTTATTAAAATTTCCACTTGGTTGCACAATTGGGGATTTTTAAAGTTTTACAAATAATTCTATTCCTTGATACGGCAAATATGTGTTTGGTCCTTAAATGTTTCTATTTTTTGGATTTAGTTAAATAAATTATTAAGTATTTTTTTCGATTAGAGTTAGTAAATTAAAATGAAACAAATTTATTTTCACCAACTAAGTAAGTTAATACACAACAGGTAAAAAGCATGAGGTTCGTAGTAAACTTGAGGTAAAATATTAGATTTATAATATTCATTTGTTAGGTTTCTCCCTAAACGGAGAATTATTGATGGACGCTCTGGGCGGGGAGACGACATTTGCTGATGTTCAGGGAGACAACTTCGTGCCAGCTTGTACTCTTGGAGTTGGACAAAAAGCTAGGTAAGATGATATTAAAGTTACAAGAATACCATTCCGTTTCACTATTTGCGGAAACGCTATCAATTATCTAAAATCTAAAAAAATACTGATATAGTTTGAGTTTCAACATTTTAATGTTATAATAATTGGCAGGGTTTTTTTAACCTAACAACTAACATAAGTTGTAGTTTATCTAATGGATAGGACTTTAATTAATGAACTAATGATATTTATTTTATGTACGATGACCTCGACACCGTTTCATTTTACGTAGTTTTCGTTATGTCATCTACATCTTATTTTTTTGCTATTAATGTCAGATCACTATTACTAAAACAATTATAATGCACAAAATGCCTTAAACAAATAGCTTTTTTTAATTATAGGCTTTCGTACGGTCAAGATGTAAATTCTCTTAAATACTTCACGACGTGTGGTCTTCAAGAAGGATATGAGCCGTTCTGTGTGTAAGTCTTACTATTCAATCTATATCTATCTTTAGAAATAATTAAGCACAGTTCCTAAAAAAAATGTTTTCTTAGTAAAATGCGAACATGTCATGTTTGACATTTAGATAGTTCCTAATAATTTATATTGATTTTCGAACGCCATCTTTTGGATATATGGATAAGCGTTTGGAACAGCGCCCTCTATATTGTATTCAGTCATTTCGAGATCTCATTTGCTTATTATTTATTATGTATTGTATATTAATATGTTATAAAATTATCGTCACCAGGAATATGAATCGTGACGTCACACACTGGTATACGAAGGACCAACCGATATTCGAAAATACGGATGAAATGGCTGACACTAGAATTGATGTTACCAGGATACCAGCTGGGTCTGGTAAATATATTTAAGTATATGGCTATAATTGGTCGCTTCCTGTTTTAATACACATAGTTTTAAATTTTATTTATGTTTTAAATGAGAAAAACTAATAACATTCATAATTCTGCAGTAAATGTGAAATGGTTCAGTATGTTTGTTTCAAAATAGTTTTGTATTTAGAAAATTTAGACCTTATTTCTAAAATAATAAATTACATATTTCCAGAAACCCCTCCATGTCTCAAAATATCACACAATACATTTGAGACAATGGAAAAAGCTAACTGGGAATTTCTTCGTCTGTCTTTGCCAGTTATCTGCCAAGCAGAATTTATTGAGTAAGTAATAAACTACCCATGTATGAAAAACTATTTTTTTTAATCGAAATATCATTAAACATAAATTACTACAATTTTGCTGCTGTTTTACAATATATCAATAATTAATAAGCACAAAAGAATTGAATGTTTTAATATTCAATTCTTCCATTCAAATTAGTTTTCTAAAAATATTTCTAAGATCTATATTAAGACTAGCTGGCCCCGCAAACGTTGTTTTGCCGTATATGTTATAAGCCACATTAACCCCCCCCCCCCCCTCCATAACTTAGGGGTATGAAAAATAGATGTTGTTCGATTCTCAGACCTACCCGACGTGCACACAAAATTTTATAAGAATTGGTCAAGCTGTTTCGGAGGAGTTTAACTACAAACACCGCGACACGAGAATTTTATATATTTGATTAAAAAGCTGAAGAACTTGTTTGTTTAAACGCGCCAATCTCAGGAACTACTGGTTCGAATTGAAAAATAATTTTTATTTTAGATAGTCCATTGCCCGAGGAAAGCTAAAGGCTATATAATATTTATGTACCCTTTTCCTCAAATTAACGTGGGACACGGCTAGTATAATAATTAAATTGTAAATTTTACCTAAAAGTTGAATTTGTTTCATAATATGGACAGAACTTTATGCCAAATGATCTAATTCCCAATATGTGTGGTACAGTTTATGGTTGAGTGAGAGATGACATGTGAGGGAAACCAAACCCAATAAAAGTCGATCTAACACTAAATTTATTAAGATTATTTTGTGTATATATAGGCAGAAGTACAGACGTCATTTGACGTCATTCGTAGCAAACATTAATAGTTTCATTAGAAATCTGCATCAGTCAAATAACAATTTCGTAATAAATCAGCTAAATTAAAGAGATTATTAATTTGCAAGACAATCATATTGCTAAATGTGCGTTAAGCCGTACACAATACTTTTAAAAAATAAATAATTATATTTTATTACCCAGTGAAAACGAGAAAGCCCGTCGTTGGGTAGAAATAAAGGAACGCCAACAGATCCTGATGAAGGAAGCCACGGAGGCTCAGATGCCGGCGCACATCGACCAGATCATGAGGAGCGGGTTCACCATGAACGATATTAAGGGTTTGTATTTTTAAATAAACCAAAAAAAAAACACACGCTTATATTTCCAGCAATCCATGGAAAATAAATTTAAAAATTTCATTTTTTTTTTTTTTTAATTTTAATTTATATTATTTTTAGTTACATTTAAAGCAACTGTATTTTTTGTCTACGTTTTTGTTCATAATTTCACCAATTGTCAACCGATTATTTGTTTATGAGACTACTGACTCTGATACTACATACGTCGTATGTCAGAATATTTAATCTTGAAGAGTAAAAGATTCTTTAAAAGTATTGAAGTCAATTTTGTTGTGAAAATACCTTTTATCGATACACAAGAAAAATAACTAAAAAAAAAAACAAATACACCAACGCTAAATGATACTTACACACTTACACAGTATATACCCAAATATTTTGGGGCAAAATGTTAGGGTAATTTTTATGTGTTTTCTTCAATAATTTGGCAATTGGCGAAGAAATGTTTCACAAAACTGTATATAAATACAAACAGTTATTTTTAGTTTATAAAAAAAGGATTTATTTATATGTTGTTTGTTGTAAAGGTATTTAAAACTATAAACTAACCTTTTTGTAAAGCTATTTTACCCATTTAATATCACCGTTACTTATACCTTGTAAATAAACTTTATTATATTTTTTTTATTGGGCCGAACTCCTTACAGGATAATAAACTCAAAGCTTGTTTGACCCTTGTGTTACCCTTTTTATTTTTCCCTCCCCCAAAGGTCTGCACCTTGATGAGAATCAAGAAGAAATGCCGACTTCAAAGACCAAAAAACAACCCTCACGACCCCCAAGGAAAACTTCCATCCCCCGCGGGGTTACGATACAGGATTACAATTTTCAACCAGGTTCTACAATCTTACAACCAGAATAACCTTACCCTCTTTATGTTCTATTTCTAATGGTTTCTGCTTTTTCCTCTTTTTAATATTATTTCTTGCTAAAACACTTTCTTTTTCAAAGTAACAATATTTTTTTGTTTTGTCGTAATATTACTCTACCCTCTGCTTTAATAATTGTAAAAAGTGCTTACTATAAATTATAAACTATAGCAAAAAATATTTTAATCTAACTTACATAATACATATTTTCAACCTTAATACTAAGATGTTAAAGTTCATTATTTTTTATAGGGACAGCAAATGGTATGCCACGGTCTACAAGTGAAGCTGAAATGGCCAAATATGAACTCGGTGTTCAGAATCTACCCGATGATAAGAAAGCTGATAAGAGAGGAAGATCTCCATTCAAGTAAGATAATTGTCATTATCTAGACCACCTCTCTGCTACAAATACTTTAAATTTCGTTAATTTTTTAGATTTTTTAAGATTGTTTGTTATCACTTTAAAAATAAGTCACTTTTTAAAGTTCTTAAAGAACTTTTTAAGGGCTAGTCTAACGTAAGAAACATTTGGACAATTCTGGATATTTTAACACCAAACCTTGCTATATTATAAATTGCTTACTTTTCTTCACATTTTTCATTTAATTATTTGCTAAAGTTCATTTTTCGGACAGTTTGAGGAAAAAACACATATGAAAAAGTATTTCGAAACTAAAATAAAAAAAAATTACTCTCGTAAACGGTAAACCCACGAAAATCTACTAAATACCAAAAAATATTGACTGTGGTTACTTAAAGATGCTATCCTCATTATTTTTAGTATTTCTATTACTCAACGTAATCTTAAAATTATAATTACTCCAACAGATTCTTCAGAAGTAAGCGTGCAGAAAGCGGCGAACGAACGAAATCACGTAAATCAAAAACACCAGATCCTTTCAGTGACACTGAAGTATCTCCCGAGAGGGGGCCGAGGCGACCCAACCCACAGATAAGAATATCTCAAGTACTAATTTAGTTTCATACTTTTTTCCCTTTGAGTATCTTTTTGATTGAAATCCCCTTTTAATTGAACTTAGGTTAATAGATAGATTCATTTCAAGATCCTATTGAAATAATTTTTTTGTTAAATTTATTTTTACGAATCCTGCACTGTTTTGACCCCAAATACCCCACCGTTACATTATATATATTCTCTGTTTTTACCATTAAAAAAGTAATTTGACAAATTTAGTAGACATTTCTTGACCCTTTACCTAAAGCACGCAAAAATGTCTAGAAATACATGTATAATATTTCCCATTATAACCTATCCAGTAATAAGCAAATGGCATTTTATGAAATTTTGTCTTGAGTTTACGGTTTGATATGATGTGTTTTATTTCTAAGGCGAACCAAAGATATAATAACATGCAAGCTAGACCCAGTAGACCCAACTTATATGGAAGTCAGACAGGCTTGAATGTAAGTTTGTGTGTGAAATCATTTTGTCTAAACATCATCTTCACTCTTCTAACCAATCACCTATTCTTTAATATCATTATGTGTCCATTACTGTTTACTGAAAATCTTTGTACTTGTATTTATTTACGCGTAATTTTACTTGTTTCCTTAACAAAATGTCTTCTTCTTCAAAATATCTTAAGTGACATACTTCTTCTATTCGCTTGTAAATTTACTATTATCTGAAGTGTTACTTGATAGTCATTAACAATATACATTTTCTGTATTAGCTTCTAATCACTGATTATAACCCCAAATAATCTATTCATTAAAAAAAAGTAGAATTGAGTGTCAGATTGTCCACGCAGTAACTTCGTTAATGTACATCAATTTAAATAAAATATCTAAAAGATTTTAGCATCTACATCGATAATAACGTTCACGAGGTTAGTAGTAAGAAAGTATTTTCTTTGACAGTGGTTTGACAAATTTTACATTTTATCTTTAAAATTTTCAAACGACTTTTTCACTCAAAACATCGTTGCAGAACTTTTTGAAAATTCTTCTCTAGCAAATACTACAGAAATATTCTCAGATACTTAACAAGATCAGTAGAAATAGGTGTCCAAAACTTACGTTTGGTATTTTCAGACCAATCTCACGGTAGCAACTCCCCCACAAGAGCGTAAACAAATGACCACTGGGGCGCTGTCGGCCGCCGCCACTGAGACCATCGGCAATGAGATCTTTGACGCGGACTGCTTGAAGCTCATCAATGAGTACTTCTACGGTGTTAGGTAAGTCTAAATTATTTTACAAAAAAATGTCTTCCATTATTTTTACTTATGTACATAAATTAATGACCAGGTAAATAGGATATTTCCAGGGTAATAGGATTCTTTCTTTTATTTAAAATAATAATAATATTAATTCAGCAATTTTGCTTTAAAAAATTTTTCTTAACCAATCTCAAACCAACATAAAGACGTTAGGTGGTCTTTTGATTTCATGCATCGAGTCATTGACGTTATTGCTTGTGTAATCGAATAAAATTTAGAACTTATACTTATTAATGTACACTAAAAATAATACCGCAAAATAACGTCATCGTGTATCGTTTATCGTCTATGGCTGTTGCGCTGGCGGTTGCTAGTTAGATCCACACACATATACATTTGTATTGGCATAGTCGGGGCGTTCTGTGTTTCTAGACTCCCGACATAGGAATAAATCCTAGTGAGGGCCGTTGACTGGGAGGCTTTTTATTTATTTATTAAAAATTTACTGGCAACATACAACACTTTCACGAAGTGCATTCTTGAACTGTCGAATATACAAAAAACTGTGCCTACATAGAGGAATCTTAAGTAATTTTTCATAACTTGAAAACATGAGTAACACGGATTTCAATTGTGTCAAAAAGTCTTTCCTAATCTTTTCCTAAACTTTTAACTATTGTATTATTTTAGACAATACATCATTAAGATCATAATTATCTTTGGCATTTTTTCTACAAAAGTTCTGGTTACCAAAATATAATTCAATTTTCTAGGATTTTTCCCGGTCAAGATCCAACTCACGTGTACATTGGCTGGGTGACTACCCAGTACCACTTGCACTCGAAGGATTTCAACCAGAACAAAGTGACCAAATCATCCGTCATCATCACCGACGATTACGATCGTGTTATTGAAAGGTTAGTGCTAACTTTTATGTTTATTAATATTGAGAGCTAAAAAATAGATTTTTTTTCTCTAACATTATTGCAATTCATTTTAACTTCTTCGCCTATATTATTCATAGCTAAATATAATATTTATAACGTTATAACAAAAAAAATTGCATGCGTACAAAATACACGTGTCGGAAGTGAAACTTCTTTGGCAGTTACTTAAAAAAAAAAGTAAAAAAATAATAATTGAAAAACAAAAATAAAAACAAAAAGCCAACGTCACGTGGTGTCCTCAACGACGGTCCAATCCATCCAAGTACTGACCGCGCGCGACGTTGCTTAACTTCGGTGATCGAACGAGAACCGGTGTATTCAACGTTGTATGGACGTTTAAAAATTCGTGACTTGTGACGCCGTGACGCGCCTAAAGAAGTTACACTTCAAAAAAATTCTAACTTAAACAGTTTACATTCCAAGAGAAAAAAATAATGATGTGTAAGTTCTAATGCTTAGACGGCAAAGAACATTAGTTCTCAGCGGTTCCTCTGTATATTTTTTAACTGTTAGGATAATTATTTGGGCTGTCATTTCTCTGTTTTGCATAGTAACTATTATTGGTGCCATTTCATTATGACAAAAACACAACGTGTAACTCTCTCAACTGACTGTGACGGTCGTCTTCGAAATCATAATTTGACATTACCTATATCTTTTCACAGCTCGATGTGTAATACTCGACATTTAGTATTGTACCATATTACCTCATAAATATTCTGCCCAATATCTGCTTTTCTACCTTGACAAACGTTGATATCAAATACGAATGTCCAGCGTAAACCGCCAGTCGTGCTACATGGTACGCGCGGATGAGTTGTACAACGAAGTGATGGCGGAGGCGACGGCGAAGGGCGCCTCGCAGGGAATGTTCATCGGTTGTTCCGTGGACACGTCCACCGGCACCGTGGCCTTCACCTGCGAGGGCAAGGACACCAGCATCAAGTTCAAGGTCAAAAATACAATCCTCTTACAACCTTACGACTACGATATTGAGGTTGGGCACAGCAGGATTTTTCCAGCCCAAAATCTGGAACAGCCCGTCTGAGAAAGTAACTCATTCTTACAGAAGATCACAGCTAAATAATACTGCTAGTAGTGTTTTTCTTATACAACTAGGTCGGCAAACAAGTGTACGGCTCACCTGATGGTAAGCGATTACCGCAGCTTATAGACGTATCCAACACCATAAGCAGCGCAAGCGCGTTGTCGACCCTAATTCCCCAATTTCCCTCAAGAGCTCTGGTCACCTTGCTCACCAACAGGAACACAATACTGCTTGAAAACAGTATTATGTAGCAGTGTTGTGTTCCTGTGGTGAGTAAGGTGGTTAGAACCGGGGAGATTCAAGGGTAGGGTCGGCAACGCGCTTGTAAAGCTCCTAATGTTTCAAGCTTCTATAGGCTACGATAATTGCTTATCATCAGGTGAGTTGTACGCTTGTTTGACATAATAGTTGTATAAAAAAATCAGTAAAAATTGATACTAATATATCTCGCCCTACCCTCAGATGGAACCGGAAACAAAACTCTTCCCAGCAATATTCGTAGAGGCGACGTCAAGGGAAATCCTCCAGATCGAACTGGGCCGCTCGTCCACCAGCCTACCTCTGAGCGCCGCGGTGCTGCCCACTAGCGACAAACACGTCAACCCGCAGTTCCCGCCGCGGTTGAAAGTGCAGTGCTTGAAACCTCACCAGTGGGCTAGGGTGAGTGAAGATGTATATAGACTATAGATGGCAGTAATTTTCATGTTACACGTGAAAATTGTTGTCTTAGAATCAATTTCCGCACAAAGAAAAGTGTCTGATTGTGGTACTTGGGAGTTTCCCCACCGTGCCTTAGAGAGCACGTACATTTTGCACGTGAAAAAAGGAGAATATTCTTCAAACACTTAGCGAAGTTTCTTTAAAGCCTTAAGTTCCAACTTTCCTTCTCAATGAAGATATGACTTAAGGATAAGTCTAAGAGTGGGACATTTAATAGCTGTTACGGTTTAGTTCATGAATAACAATTTGACAACTTCATTCATTAATAAACATTCGTTTCGCTTATTTACTGTTAATTTTTGAAAATCATCTATAACAATACCGTTTGTTAAGAGTCTTTTACAAAATTTGATGTTTAAATGTTGGTATCATTAGGTACCAAACCAATCGCTGCAAGTTCACGCTCTGAAGCTGTCTGACATCCGCGGGTGGTCCATGTTGTGTGAGGACGCGGTCTCCATGCTGGCTCTACACATACCTGGTACAATGTTTAATACTTTAAATAAACTAACATTATTCATCAGAAAATAATATGTACGAACAGTGTATGGTACGAGTTTTGTATATTTAATTTTTTTTCTTGCAGTACGATGTCAGTTTAAAGTATATCTATTATCAGAGAATATTTTACTGTTTCTTGTAATAGCTGACATTTGTTTGTTTTGTTTTACAGAGGAAGATCGTTGTATAGATATCCTGGAATCCATAGAAATGGATAAATTACTGAGTTTCCACTCGCACACCCTCACACTGTATGCAGCGCTATGTTATCAGAGCAATTACAGGTAAACGAAGATCTGTGGACAAAATTAAAAATACGTTACTTAAAATTTTTTCAATCACTTTTTATTTGTTTATAGTTTTTATCGATTTAAGACATATTAATCTTTTACTTTTTTAGTTTATATTTTTCTCAGACTGTCTATACAATCCAATTTAATAGAAACTAATATAGTTCTACTAAATTAATTGAATTCTAATAGTAATTTAAACTCAAATAACTGTACACGAGTAATTGTTGGTCCAAGTCACTGTAGCGAATTCGGTACAATGAGGCACTGTATACTGTACAATACAGTGCAGTAAATTATAGTACGGTACAGTGCAGTACAGTACGGTACAGTGCAGTATAGTACGGTACAGTGCAGTATAGTACGGTGAAGTGCATTATAGTAGGGTACAGTGCAGTATAGTACAGTACAGTGCAGTATAGTACGGTACAGTTCAATATAGTACGGTATAGTGCAGTATAGTACGGTACAGTTCAATATAGTACGGTACAGTGCAGTATAGTACGGTACAGTTCAATATAGTACGGTACAGTGCAGTATAGTACGGTACAGTTCAATATAGTACGGTACAGTGCAGTATAGTACGGTACAGTTCAATATAGTACGGTACAGTGCAGTGTAGTACGTACAGTGCAGTACAGTACAGCGCAGTACAGCCACATTCGCCTGCAGGGCGGCGCACGCGCTGTGCCGCCACGTGGACCAGAAGCAGCTGCTGTACGCGATCCAGTCGCAGTACATGTCGGGCCCGCTGCGCCAGGGCTTCTACGACCTGCTCATCGCGCTGCACCTGGAGAGCCACGCCACCACCATGTGAGTACACAGCGAGGCTCTTTGGGTTCTACGGGACCACTTTGTACCTCCTAATGTCTCGCCCACGTTGCAGACGCTTGGGCAAGGGCGACTCTAATGTGTGCTAAGTGACCGTGGGAGCTTAAAAACTTATATGGTAACAGGTATCCAATTAATATAAGTACCCAGCCAGGAAATAATTGCGCAAGAACGCTTCATTAAACTTAAAACAGGCAAATTGCCCAGATGTCTTCCAGTTTAAAAGACAATTTTTAATAGAAACTTCTTGCTGCTTATGATACAAATGACGTTCATTTCAGTTAAACTCTTTTTTTAAATATAATTTAATTTTGTGTGAATTTGCATAACTGTAATATTTTTACATCTTCGCGTATGAACCTTATATATATATATACTAGCTGTGCCCGCGGCTTCGCCCGCGTTGAAATTAGTGTGTCACAAAGTTTTTCCGGCAAACTTCCAGTGAAACTCTCATCAAAATCGGCTTAGCCGTTCCGAAAACCTTCCTCTTGAACCGCATGAGAATCCGTTCGGTAGATTTTGAGGGAATCGATCACATACACTTTTGGGGACTTTGTTTCATAATACACTAACTGTCGCCCGCGACTACGTCCGCGTGGATATGAAGATATGCATTACTATTAAGATGTTTAACGCAAATTGTTTTTTTATTTCAATTACTTGAAATGCTTATCACACTGAGTAACTTTTTAAAAGGCACAATTTAGTATAATTTAATAGTTATTTTTATAAAACCTTTCTATACACCACATTTTTAGTTTTATTTTCAGGCTGTATATGTTTCATACAAACTATCAACCCCAATTAAACCCCCTTAGCGGTGGAATATCGTAAAATGCGTTCTTAGCGAACGTCTGCTAACTATAATCTACCTCCCTGCCAAATTTTATCTTTGTCCAACCTGGATGGATAGACCATCCAGCGGTTTTTGAGTTCTCGTGATGAGTGAGTTAGTGACCTTTCTCTTTTATATATATATAGATTACGATGCATTATTTGGACACCTTCTCAACATCTATAGAGCATATATTTTAAATTTCAAGTCTCTTACTTCAAAAACATAGGACTTTCATACGAACTTCCAAACCCCGTTTTATCCCCTTAGGGATCGAGTTTCGTAAAATCAGTTCTTAGCGGATGTTTACGCACTATAAGGAACCTATCTGCTAAATTTCAAGTTTGTAACTGTTATAGTTCCGGAGATTTGTGATGAGTGAATCAATCTACCATCCCCCGTTTTAACCACAAAAGGGAGTTGAAAGACTTTCATACAAACTTCCGATCCCCGTTTTATCCCCTTAGGGGTCGATTTTCGTAAAATCAGTTCTTAGCGGATGTCTACGCCCTATAAGGAACCTACCTACCAAATTTCAACTTTGTAGCTGTTATTGTTTCGGAGGTTTTGTGATGAGTAAGTAAACCTACCATCCCCCGTTTTAACCCCAAAAGGGAGTTTATTTCTAAAGATACGTTATTTGGACACCTTTTCATTATTTATAGAGCATACATTTTAAATTTCAAGTCTCTTACTTCAAAAACATAGGACTTTCATACAAACTTGCACCCCCCGTTTTACCCCCTTAGGGGTAGAGTTTCGTAAAATCCGTTCTTAGCGGATGTCTACGTCCTATAAGGAGCCTTCCTGTCAAATTTCAAGTTTGTAGGTGTTATAGTTTCGGAGATTTTGTGATGAGTGAGTCAACCTACCATCCCCCGTTTTAACCCCAAAAGGGAGTTTATTTCTAAAGATACATTATTTGGACACTTTCATCATTTATAAGGCATACATTTTAAATTTCAAGTCTCTTACTTCAAAAAGAAAAGACTTTCATACAAACTTCCAACCCCCGTTTTACCCCCTTAAGGGTTGAATTTCGTAAAATCCGTTCTTAGTGAATGTCTACACCCTAAGAGGAGCCTTCTTGTCAAATTTCAAGTTTGTAGGTGTTATAGTTTCGGAGATTTTGTGATGAGTGAGTCAACCTACCATCCCCCGTTTTAACCCCAAAAGGGAGTTTATTTCTAAAGATACATTATTTGGACACCTTTTCATTATTTATAGAGCATACATTTTAAATTTCAAGTCTCTTACTTCAAAAACATAGGACTTTCATACAAACTTGCACCCCCCGTTTTACCCCCTTAGGGGTAGAGTTTCGTAAAATCCGTTCTTAGCGGATGTCTACGTCCTATAAGGAGCCTACCTGCCAAATTTCAAGTTTGTAGGTGTTATAGTTTCGGAGATTTCGTGATGAGTGAGTGACCTTTCGCTTTTATATATATTATAGATATATATATATATATATATATATATATATATTAACTATGTTTAATAAATCTTGTTCGAACTATAGGGAAGCGTGTAAAAATGAATTCGTAATACCACTCGGACCAGAACTGAAAGGGCTCTACGAAGACCCAGAGATGGGACACAGTCTCAGGTCGCTGCAAACGGAGAGCGTTAGACCCCAAATGAAGATGACTGACATCGCGTAAGTGTTAAAATTTACTACAAGTAACAAGTGATGATCTAGTCATAACACTCATTTACACACAATAGGCGTGACGACAGTATAAAAAAAATGGTCAATTTAATGATTTTAGGAGAATGAGTATATTAAAAAATTAAAAATACTGGTTTAATTTTATTAAAAAAAAATCTGATGTGTGTGATTGTCAATAAAATAAAACAAAACACAGCAATCGGACATTTTCATTGAAACACGAATCACGGCGCATGATATCAAGCTTAGGTAAACACGCTGTCAATAATCTCATTCACTGTGTTTTGACACAATAATATGTTTACTTAAGCGTAACGTCAGAGCCGATACCATAAAACCTGCAGCAGTTTTAGCGCAATATTTGAAAAAAAAATTTTGAAAAATAGTTTTAAACTTCCTTAAACTTGAATTTATGACCGAAATAAAGGTTATTTTCGTAAATAGTAAATGTGTACCCCACATTACGGTGGAGATTTTGAAAGTCTTTCGTCACGTCTATTATGTAAGATTTTATGTAGAAAGAAGGTTTATAACGCTTAAGCCTGTAATATCCCGCTTTTGGGCTTAGGCTCCTTTTCACATATAGGAAAAGAAGATATATTTTCAACTATGAGTAACGATCGCTATTAGGTGTACATGATAACAACCGGGACTGACGACTTAACGACGTGCTCTTCGAGGCAAGGTGGGGAGAGCCACAAGGACTAACAACCAGACTGGAAATAAATATTTGTATAATCACAAACATCCACTCCGAGCGGGAATCGAACCCGTGATTCTCGGTTTTAGGCGCCGTCGACTCGCCACACTCACCATTGCACCAGAATTGGTCAAGCCTTCCTTTCTCGTGTTTCTTTGATGAATACAAAGAGCATAATTGAACCACACATTTAAGCTGGAACACCTACTAATCTTTAACCTCAAACTTGATATCCATAGATTTATCTTTCTTACTCAGAAAATACACTTTCGAAATGTTGTACGCTTCTTAAGTTCCCAATAACCAAAAGCTATGAGTGGCCGTAGCGAGAGTTTATAAGAGTTTGGAAACGTTAGACCCGTAACCCGTAATAAGCAAACCCGACCGCCCGCAGCGAGAGCATCACGGAGATCAGCAACCTGTACTCGCCGCACTTCCCGCTGGAGGTGGTGCGCGAGTTCGTGATGGCGGCGCTGGCGGACGCCGTGCTGGCCAACCAGGTGCACAACCGCGACCCCGTGGGCGGCAGCAACGAGAACCTCTTCCTGTGAGTGCGCCCTTCATCACAGCCCGTACACTCCACTGCTGGACACAGGCCTCCACAAGTTCGTGATGGCGGCGCTGGCGGACGCCGTGCTGGCCAACCAGGTGCACAACCGCGACCCCGTGGGCGGCAGCAACGAGAACCTCTTCCTGTGAGTGCGCCCTTCATCACAGCCCGTACACTCCACTGCTGGACACAGGCCTCCACAAGTTCGTGATGGCGGCGCTGGCGGACGCCGTGCTGGCCAACCAGGTGCACAACCGCGACCCCGTGGGCGGCAGCAACGAGAACCTCTTCCTGTGAGTGCGCCCTTCATCACAGCCCGTACACTCCACTGCTGGACACAGGCCTCCACAAGTTCGTGATGGCGGCGCTGGCGGACGCCGTGCTGGCCAACCAGGTGCACAACCGCGACCCCGTGGGCGGCAGCAACGAGAACCTCTTCCTGTGAGTGCGCCCTTCATCACAGCCCGTACACTCCACTGCTGGACACAGGCCTCCACAAGTTCGTGATGGCGGCGCTGGCGGACGCCGTGCTGGCCAACCAGGTGCACAACCGCGACCCCGTGGGCGGCAGCAACGAGAACCTCTTCCTGTGAGTGCGCCCTTCATCACAGCCCGTACACTCCACTGCTGGACACAGGCCTCCACAAGTTCGTGATGGCGGCGCTGGCGGACGCCGTGCTGGCCAACCAGGTGCACAACCGCGACCCCGTGGGCGGCAGCAACGAGAACCTCTTCCTGTGAGTGCGCCCTTCATCACAGCCCGTACACTCCACTGCTGGACACAGGCCTCCACAAGTTCGTGATGGCGGCGCTGGCGGACGCCGTGCTGGCCAACCAGGTGCACAACCGCGACCCCGTGGGCGGCAGCAACGAGAACCTCTTCCTGTGAGTGCGCCCTTCATCACAGCCCGTACACTCCACTGCTGGACACAGGCCTCCACAAGTTCGTGATGGCGGCGCTGGCGGACGCCGTGCTGGCCAACCAGGTGCACAACCGCGACCCCGTGGGCGGCAGCAACGAGAACCTCTTCCTGTGAGTGCGCCCTTCATCACAGCCCGTACACTCCACTGCTGGACACAGGCCTCCACAAGTTCGTGATGGCGGCGCTGGCGGACGCCGTGCTGGCCAACCAGGTGCACAACCGCGACCCCGTGGGCGGCAGCAACGAGAACCTCTTCCTGTGAGTGCGCCCTTCATCACAGCCCGTACACTCCACTGCTGGACACAGGCCTCCACAAGTTCGTGATGGCGGCGCTGGCGGACGCCGTGCTGGCCAACCAGGTGCACAACCGCGACCCCGTGGGCGGCAGCAACGAGAACCTCTTCCTGTGAGTGCGCCCTTCATCACAGCCCGTACACTCCACTGCTGGACACAGGCCTCCACAAGTTCGTGATGGCGGCGCTGGCGGACGCCGTGCTGGCCAACCAGGTGCACAACCGCGACCCCGTGGGCGGCAGCAACGAGAACCTCTTCCTGTGAGTGCGCCCTTCATCACAGCCCGTACACTCCACTGCTGGACACAGGCCTCCACAAGTTCGTGATGGCGGCGCTGGCGGACGCCGTGCTGGCCAACCAGGTGCACAACCGCGACCCCGTGGGCGGCAGCAACGAGAACCTCTTCCTGTGAGTGCGCCCTTCATCACAGCCCGTACACTCCACTGCTGGACACAGGCCTCCACAAGTTCGTGATGGCGGCGCTGGCGGACGCCGTGCTGGCCAACCAGGTGCATAACCGCGACCCCGTGGGCGGCAGCAACGAGAACCTCTTCCTGTGAGTGCGCCCTTCATCACAGCCCGTACACTCCACTGCTGGACACAGGCCTCCACAAGTTCGTGATGGCGGCGCTGGCGGACGCCGTGCTGGCCAACCAGGTGCACAACCGCGACCCCGTGGGCGGCAGCAACGAGAACCTCTTCCTGTGAGTGCGCCCTTCATCACAGCCCGTACACTCCACTGCTGGACACAGGCCTCCACAAGTTCGTGATGGCGGCGCTGGCGGACGCCGTGCTGGCCAACCAGGTGCACAACCGCGACCCCGTGGGCGGCAGCAACGAGAACCTCTTCCTGTGAGTGCGCCCTTCATCACAGCCCGTACACTCCACTGCTGGACACAGGCCTCCACAAGTTCGTGATGGCGGCGCTGGCGGACGCCGTGCTGGCCAACCAGGTGCACAACCGCGACCCCGTGGGCGGCAGCAACGAGAACCTCTTCCTGTGAGTGCGCCCTTCATCACAGCCCGTACACTCCACTGCTGGACACAGGCCTCCACAAGTTCGTGATGGCGGCGCTGGCGGACGCCGTGCTGGCCAACCAGGTGCACAACCGCGACCCCGTGGGCGGCAGCAACGAGAACCTCTTCCTGTGAGTGCGCCCTTCATCACAGCCCGTACACTCCACTGCTGGACACAGGCCTCCACAAGTTCGTGATGGCGGCGCTGGCGGACGCCGTGCTGGCCAACCAGGTGCACAACCGCGACCCCGTGGGCGGCAGCAACGAGAACCTCTTCCTGTGAGTGCGCCCTTCATCACAGCCCGTACACTCCACTGCTGGACACAGGCCTCCACAAGTTCGTGATGGCGGCGCTGGCGGACGCCGTGCTGGCCAACCAGGTGCACAACCGCGACCCCGTGGGCGGCAGCAACGAGAACCTCTTCCTGTGAGTGCGCCCTTCATCACAGCCCGTACACTCCACTGCTGGACACAGGCCTCCACAAGTTCGTGATGGCGGCGCTGGCGGACGCCGTGCTGGCCAACCAGGTGCACAACCGCGACCCCGTGGGCGGCAGCAACGAGAACCTCTTCCTGTGAGTGCGCCCTTCATCACAGCCCGTACACTCCACTGCTGGACACAGGCCTCCACAAGTTCGTGATGGCGGCGCTGGCGGACGCCGTGCTGGCCAACCAGGTGCACAACCGCGACCCCGTGGGCGGCAGCAACGAGAACCTCTTCCTGTGAGTGCGCCCTTCATCACAGCCCGTACACTCCACTGCTGGACACAGGCCTCCACAAGTTCGTGATGGCGGCGCTGGCGGACGCCGTGCTGGCCAACCAGGTGCACAACCGCGACCCCGTGGGCGGCAGCAACGAGAACCTCTTCCTGTGAGTGCGCCCTTCATCACAGCCCGTACACTCCACTGCTGGACACAGGCCTCCACAAGTTCGTGATGGCGGCGCTGGCGGACGCCGTGCTGGCCAACCAGGTGCACAACCGCGACCCCGTGGGCGGCAGCAACGAGAACCTCTTCCTGTGAGTGCGCCCTTCATCACAGCCCGTACACTCCACTGCTGGACACAGGCCTCCACAAGTTCGTGATGGCGGCGCTGGCGGACGCCGTGCTGGCCAACCAGGTGCACAACCGCGACCCCGTGGGCGGCAGCAACGAGAACCTCTTCCTGTGAGTGCGCCCTTCATCACAGCCCGTACACTCCACTGCTGGACACAGGCCTCCACAAGTTCGTGATGGCGGCGCTGGCGGACGCCGTGCTGGCCAACCAGGTGCACAACCGCGACCCCGTGGGCGGCAGCAACGAGAACCTCTTCCTGTGAGTGCGCCCTTCATCACAGCCCGTACACTCCACTGCTGGACACAGGCCTCCACAAGTTCGTGATGGCGGCGCTGGCGGACGCCGTGCTGGCCAACCAGGTGCACAACCGCGACCCCGTGGGCGGCAGCAACGAGAACCTCTTCCTGTGAGTGCGCCCTTCATCACAGCCCGTACACTCCACTGCTGGACACAGGCCTCCACAAGTTCGTGATGGCGGCGCTGGCGGACGCCGTGCTGGCCAACCAGGTGCACAACCGCGACCCCGTGGGCGGCAGCAACGAGAACCTCTTCCGGTGAGTGCGCCCTTCATCACAGCCCGTACACTCCACTGCTGGACACAGGCCTCCACAAGTTTACGCCAAATAACGTGAACTCATGGGGGTTTTGCCCATAGTCACCACGCTGGGCAGGCGGGTCGGTGACCGCAGGGCTGGCTTTGTCGCACCGAAGACGCTGCTGCCTGTCTTCGGCCTGTGTATTTCAAAGCCAGCAGTTGGATGGTTATCCCGCCACCGGTCGGCTTTTTAAATTCTAAGGTGGTAGCGGAACTGTGTTATCCCTTAGTCGCCTCTTACGACACCCACGGGAAGAGAGGGGGTGGCTATATTCTTTAGTACCATAGCCACACAGTACCATAATCAAACATGACTTTAATAAAATAGCCTTCAACAGCACCTTTGAAAAGTCATTTTACAAATCAAAAATTTAATTGTCTTTAGAAGTAAAACTGACTACGACTCTCCTCCCGTAACCGTGGTTACGCAACGGATTTTGATGCGGTTTTCTTTAGTAAATAGAATGATTCTCGAAGAAAGTTTATATGTATAATATAGTAGAGGAACACTGATAGTTTTTGCAACCGTGCGAAGCCGAGGCGGGTCACTAGTAATGATTAATTTCATATCTCATGTTGTAAGGCTTTCTTAAGTTTTACTGGAAGTCAGTTACTTAGCGATAAACCTTAGAACATGTCTACATAAATAAATGACTGTTTGGTATCCTTTCAAAGTGGAGCACAAGAAAGTATAATATATTCTATTATTTAGGCCTTCCCGCGCTTATACTAAATATCCCTTGTGAATAATAATTATTTGTCCACAATACTCGTGTAAAGAAATACAGGTTCAAAATTGATAAACTGATATCCTATGTATCGTGTACTTAATAATGTCGAAAAACATATTAAAAAATTTCGTAATTAAAAAAATAAAATGGTTCATTGATCATAATTATATCTGTAATATGTTGCAATTTTCAGACCGCTGATCAAACTTGTCGATCGTCTTCTCCTCGTGGGTATGATGAGGGACGAAGATGTTGAGAAGCTACTCATCATGATCAACCCTGAGACTTGGGACCCGACGTTTGATAAAGGTTAGTTGGAAACTTATAGTTTTATGGGTTTTAATGAAGATATACTTTTGTAGGACATTTCAGGAGACAACCTCCAAATGTGTTTCAAAGTTATAAAATGACATTGCAAATTAACCATTTTAATGCACAAGTTAAATCATGATTCATTGTTATATATTCCTCATAGTAGATTTATTCTTTTTATTTTACATTAATAAGAATCAAATTTTCAAATTTTACAGAAGGTAAAGACGAACATCGCAAAGGTCTCCTGCACATGAAAATGGCGGAAGGTGCCAAGTTACAAATGTGTTACTTATTGCAACATCTCAACGACATCCAGTTGAGGCACAGAGTGGAGTACATCATCGCTTTTGCACATGACTTTGTTGGCGACCTGCAATCTGATCAACTTAGGTAAGTCTATTGATTTATTTTTTTCTTAGTACTTCTCCACCCATTTTGCCATAGTTCGACTACTGGCCAAACATATGACCAGTATCATGTACTTAAATTTACTTAGTTATATGCATTAAGTTTATGATTATATTTACTGCATGACATCAATATCAATATAAAGAGGCATAACAGAGATGGATATAAATGAAAACTAAGAGGTCAATGTTCCATCTTAGATCTAATATGGACATATTATAAACTTTTTTTGATATTAGAATTTGTTGTGTTTGTATTTAAATTGAATGTATTTTAGTGAGACATGCTTGAATGTTCTGAATTGAATGTATAAATGTTGTTACAGACGTTACACAGAAATCAAACAGTCAGATCTACCGAGCGCAGTCGCTGCCAAGAAAACGAAGGAGTTCCGCTGTCCGCCGCGAGAACAGATGAACGCTATTCTAAGTACGTATTACAACAAATAAGGGGTCTTCCATTAATCAAGTGAGGCTCGAAAGGCCGGGTTTGGCAAAAATTACGAAAAATCACAAAAAAGTGAAAAAAATTAAAATTTAAAAATGCTGAAATAGTAGTTGCGCTCGTTTCATAATAGTAACGAGTGTTTTAATACCCGTGTTATATGCAGTTGCATACACTACTTTATCTTCACTAATGCAATTAATCAAACAACAAGAGTAAAAGCTGACAATAGTTTATTTATAATAATTGTTCAAATTTTGGATGGTACAATTTTGAAAGTTAATGTTAATTATTGATCCAGCAGCTGTAGCGGTCGCGGGGCAAGCAGTAGAGCTCGTAGACGGAGTCGGAATAAGTTATTATATTCTTTTTCATATAATTTTCTAGATTTTTCTGGCAAAAGATTGTGAGTTAATTTTGTTGCCAATTCTTGAATATCCTGAGGCGTACAAATATCATCGTCGCTATCCATTTTTAACTTTTAATTTATTAAATTAAATTCACGCGTACGTGTATTGTCACAGTGATTTTGCCGCCATTAAAATCTAACCAATGAGAGCGCAGCTGCGCGCATGCGCGCGATGTTATAATGAGATTTTACGATATCGATGTGGATATTATACCATCATGTGAAATTGCTTAAATTGAGTGTTTTGTTGTCTGCGCTATAACAGTAGTAATTATAAGTCAAGTATTGGAAACATAAGTAGAATGTTACAACATTAGTGTAGATAAAAAACATTACGTGATAATGGACGGTCCCTAAGTGTTTCATTATTTATAAGATCGAGATGTTTCAATATTTTAATCACTTACGGTTTTGCCTATACCTACCTATTACTCCTACTGCTGGGCATAGGCCTCATTTTTAATGAAGGAAAATGATCAGTTCTTAATCCACCACGCTGCTCCAATACGGGTTGGCGAATATATTCCCTACTATGAGTATCGATCGCTATCAGGTTACATGATAACAACCAGGACCGACGGCTTAACGTGCTCTCCGATGCATTTTTATTACTATTAATATTTTGAATGAAATAAAGATAAATACATCATAAAAATTATATCGATGACCAAATCCTTTAAAATTTTGTTTAAATATAAATTTACACAATTGTAAGAAAAGTTTGCCGTAGACTGGATTAGACTCGCCCTTCTTCTTAGTAAGATAACATGGCTTTGACAAATATCAAGACAAATTTAAAGAACTACACGCACAAAAGAATACTTATCTAAATTAAATATCTACAGAAATTCTAAAACCATTTAATTCAATTTTTCAAAGGTTTCAAGCACTTGGAAGACGACGACCCAGAAAACTGCCCCTGCGGCGAGGAGCTGGTCTCCTGCATGAACGAGTTCCACGAGAGCCTCATGACGCACGTCTCTCTCAGCGCTCTGCAAGAACCTGATGGAGATGTGAGTGTAGTCGTTACAATAGACAATACTTGTATTGACCCAAAAATACATCACAACCCAGTAGGTAGGCAGGAAATCAAAACTAATAAAAATCAGTATAAGCTTATAACATAATTAGCGGATCGGGCAGACGTTTTCCTGCCCAGAATAGCAGCTATCAAGCTTGGCAGTTGTCATTAAGTCTTTAAGGTTGTGAGGGACAGGATGTTGAATTACTCATCCGCCATCGAAAAGGGAGACTCCTCCGACCAGACAGGCGTTGTGTCAGGTCGGCTACCGCCCCGACGGTTGTTGTCGGGTTCATGATCATCATCATCATTACAGCCTATACTCACTCTGTCTGTCCACTGCTGGACATAGGCCTCCACAAGTTTACGCCAAAAATAACGTGAACTCATGTGTTTTGCCCATAGTCACCACGCTGTATATATATATATATATATATATATATATATATATATATATTCAATCGCTCTGATAACTTTGATATCGCGATGTAGGATACGTCAGTTTTCTCTAGTTTGTATGTCGCGAGATAGATATCGCTACAAGTCAGATCAGCCTATCGCAATCCACTGCTGGACATAGGCCTCCCCAAGTTTGTGCGAGACATCCTTGTTCTCCACAATCCTCATCCAAACTACGCCGGCAATCTCACCTAGATCGTCGGTGATTGAGCTTCGAGTAATTTAAATACTCCAACTAATTAAATTGTAACTCTGTGTAGGAGTCAACGGAACCACAAACGAAACCTGGACCGATTGGGAAACTTTACAATATTATTAACACTGTCAAAGAATTAGAAGAGGAACCCAAGGTATGTAATGCTTGTAATATTTATTTTGCACCGCCAAAGTAGATAAGAAAATATTACACATTGTACATAACTAGAGACTATTTAACAAATATAATTTTGACGGTATTATTTCTTTGTATATTTATTGAAAACTCAGTCGGCTACCTATAACACAAGCATCTTGTTGCTTTCCATAAGAACAGACGACCGTGTGTGTATATCAAAGATATTTATATTATAATTTCTTCAAGGCACTTTTCTCTGTTGTGTACTGTTATACATATAAATATTTTATTTATACGAAATAATATAATTGTGTTTGCTCGCAAACGAAAAAAAACCGACTTCAATTACATTGACGAGTAATACAACGAAGATCGACGAAAAAATAGTCAAGTAACTACGCGTTATCAAAGATTACTCAAAAAGTAGTCATCAGATCTCGATACAATTTATAGGTAACCACATAATAAACATCAGCTGTCGATTAAATTACAAATTATCAAAATTGGTACACCCAGTAGAAAGTTATGCAGTATAATAACAACGTAGGTCGACGAAAAAGCGTCAAGTAAAAACGCATTATTAGATATAACTCAAAAAGTAGTTGTTAGATCTTAAATAAATTTAAATGGGACCAAATCACCTTTCGATCAAAAGAAAATTTGTCGAAATCGCTCCACCCAGTCAAAAGTTCTGAAGTACATTAAAAAAAATACAGTCGAATTGAGAACCTCCTCCTTTTTTGGAAGTCGGTTAAAAAATAAAGCTAAACAGCTTATACGAAAATTTTTGTTTATTCTTCTTATGGACTACTTTATAGGCTATATAAACAATCGTAATGACAATATAACAAATCGAATTTAGGATGATTAAAAAGTACGATTATTTTATAGGCAATCGTAGAACCGCCAAAGAAGTCTCCAGAAGAAAAATTCAGGAAAGTTCTAATTCAGACTATTGTGAGTTGGGCGGAGGAGTCACAAATCGAAACACCGAAACTTGTCAGAGAAATGTTCAGGTAATAAGCGTTCTTTCTAATACTTCTTTTGAGGAAATAAAACCAATACTCGTGACCTTTCTTTGTTTGGTCTGGGAAATAATAATTCAATGTTATGGAACATTTCTTGCACTATTCGAAAATTACGAGAACAAAATTTTCGTGAATATAATTTTTCTTTGGAATTTAGGCTAGCAGGATTCGGATCAACGTGGCGTATTGAACATAAAATTGCTTTTAATTATGAAATTGTAAGCAATAATTAATGATCTCTGTTTTTCTAAACTGTACTTTTTACATCCATAATTACTAGATAAACCTAACTATAAGACCACAAAAATTCCATATGGTGTCCTGTCCTAAACTTTTTATATGGGTTCTATACGGGTTTCCAATCAGTATAGACTATGCTGACCAAAAAATTTGGCCTTTTTTTCTTAGCTTAATATATATTATAATTCTTCTGTACGAGTGTATGTCACCTAACTTTCCTAAGCAGCTAGAACTATTTAGTTAAAGTTTCTTGTATACATTTCAATGGGTTTATAGATGGTTTGAAAATACAACTGGACCTGGTAGGTAGCGTGGCTGTCGATATGCTAGAAATCAAATTTGGTAGCTGCTATTCTGGGCAGGACAAGTTCAACCGGGTCCTCTTGTATTTTAGTGGAAAATACAGTATACATATCTAGTGTATATCTTATACGTTGCAGTCTACTGGTCCGGCAGTACGACGCAGTAGGCGAACTAATCCGTGCTTTGGAGAAGACGTACGTCATCAACGCGAAGACCAAACTGGACGTGGCCGAGATGTGGGTCGGCCTCAGCCAGATCCGGGCGCTGCTGCCCGTGCAGATGAGCCAGGAGGAGGAAGAGCTCATGCGGAAGAGGCTCTGGTGAGTGACAGAGTCTTACCCTTAAATGATTAGTGCAAATAAAACAAGAGTCTCCATTTGCCAACCCATAGGGAAACCATCGTTACAATTTTATCCCCAACTTCCGTCCTTTACATAAGTACGTACGAGTATAGTGCAGCGTTGGCCTCTTACTCCGTGCAGGAGAAAGGTTGGAGCTTAAGTCCAGAACTAGACAAAAGGTACATCTTCGTACAAATACAAATATCCATCCCGAGCAGGAATTA
This sequence comes from Melitaea cinxia, assembly GCF_905220565.1. Classification (NCBI taxonomy): domain Eukaryota; kingdom Metazoa; phylum Arthropoda; class Insecta; order Lepidoptera; family Nymphalidae; genus Melitaea; species Melitaea cinxia. The sequence continues at coordinate 4,469,858 of NC_059421.1, read as the reverse complement.
AACCCGCAATCGCAATCTCGATGTCGCATTTAATACAAGTACGATACAACATTGGAGTATATTCATAATTATAGTCGAATTAAACACTTCCTAATTTGCATCAATTTTTGCTAATTCTTTAAATTATTTACAGGAAACTGGTGAACAATCACACATTCTTCCAGCATCCAGATCTGATCAGGTAAAAAATTATTGAATCAAAAGTAGACTATATTTGCATATCGGCTTTAATTACTTTATTTAGTATTTACAAATTTCCCTAACGGTCCTTATTTGAGATATATATATTTATTTATAGATATTTTATTTTATTTTATTTTTTTTTTTTTTTTGAATAATAGATACACAGTTATTTTTAAAATGGTAAACTAGAATAGTTTCTTGTGTTAGTACAAACGTTTGCGCATTTTAGTTCCACATATTGTAAATAAAATACATTCGTCACGGAGGTCCAGTTCTGGTGCTAAAAAACGTCAGAAGCTTTTCAAATCACTCCCGTACTTTATTACGAAATAGTGCAAAACACCTGCAATTTTGTACAATAATACCGATTATCAAGTGATTCTCAAAATTGTGCATCAAATTTCATATGAAGAAACAAAATATAAATAAGAAGTGCAAAAACTGTTAAAACCAATATTATAAAAAGATCGAGGGTATATGACAAACATTAAGCAGTCATTTGATCTCATAGTCTGAATTGCCAACATAATAACCGAAGGGGGCGTTCGGAAACTCCAATTTATTTTGCTTGATGTGAAACATCGCTAACCAAAACTTCTAAGGGACAGGCTGGCCAAGTGCCAACGACAATAGAGCGAAGCATAACAGGTTGTAAACGGAAAGATACAGTTAGAAACTCTGATCTCAGGATTAAAACCATGCTTACCGATAGGATATCGGTAAGCAAAATAGATAATCAGAAATGGAGGTGGACCGGCCATATTATGCGTGATATAAAAGTGAAATGGAGTAAGGCTACTAGGTGGTATCTAAGAGATGGAAATAGGAAGTGTGGACGACAACAAACAAGATGGGTGGGCGATATCAGAATAAAGACTGGCCATTTGCGGATCAGAAATGTACAGGACAGAGCTCAATGGAAATCACTGGAGGAGACCTATGCCAAGAGGCAAACCGAGATTAGGGTCAATTTTATAAACACATTTGTTATGTTACTATTTTATGATTCTTAGAAAGAAAAGGTTTTATTATTATTATTATAAGTGAAAGAACGGCCACTTGGGCTGCCTCCCATACTTCATACTAAGCACAAATTTCGTGTACTATCAAATAACTACAATGATACCCTCCCTATGTGTGCCCCTAGCTGTGTGGTTACTGCAGAAAAAAGCCACCCCCTCTCTTCCCGTGAGTGTCCTAGGAGGCGAGTAAAAGATAACATAGTTCCACTACCACCTTGAAACTTAAAAAGCCGACTGATGGCGGGATAACCATACAACATCTGGCTTGGAAATACACAGGCCGAAGACGGGCAGCAGCGTCTTCGGTGCGACAAAACCAACCCTGCGGTCACCATCAGCCAAATAATACTGCTCCCACATAGTGTTGTGTTTCTGTGGTAAGTAAGGTGACCAGAACTCCTGAGGGGGTTAAGGAGTCAAACCTGAATAGAGCCCCCTCTCCTTTTGATATTTAATAATAATAATAATAAATTTATTTGTGAAAACACACTGCATCAGGTTAAAATAAAAAAAAGAGATACAATATAAACTTATCGATTAAAAGTAATTAACTAAGACATTTTTTATATAAGTTCGCAGCATGTCTCACAAAAAGGTTACAAAAAGGTATTTCGTGACGTTTTATTCGAATCCTCCCCCCCCTTGAGCCTTGGATGGTTGTGATTTATGGACGAACGCAATGTCACAAGTGACTTAGCGTGCGGCCTGCCTGCAGGGTGCTCCGCGTGCACGAGAACGTGATGGCGGTGATGATGAACACGCTCGGGCGCCGCGCGCAGGCGCAGTCCGACGCGCCCGCCGCCGCGCCGCCGGCGCCGGACGACAAGGAGAAGGTAACCCGTACACTCGCACTTGTTTGGAAAAAATTAATGGAAATATCTAGTTAACTGCATTTGATCTCATGTTTGGCACCTTTTGAATCCTTCCCAGATTAGTTTTTGATCACTGCAAATATATATATAATTACTGCCCAAATAATCACAGTGTAAGCCGCTGCTTAATACAAATATCCACTTACCTTATCTATGGTTTAACATATCTTTTCAAATTTTTATATCTTTTTAATACAAATTTCAACGATATCATTTTTCTATTCATTCATTTAACGTAATAACTTCACGAAATTAACCCACAATAAAAACAAAACTATTTTCAGGACACGTCACACGAAATGGTCGTAGCTTGCTGTCGATTTCTCTGCTACTTCTGTCGTACCGGTCGACAGAACCAGAAGGCCATGTTCGACCACTTCGACTTTCTACTTGAAAACTCAAACATCCTGCTCTCAAGACCTTCGCTCAGAGGCTCTACGCCCCTTGACGTCGCTTATTCCAGTTTGATGGAAAATACAGAACTGGCTCTCGCTTTAAGGTTTGTTTTAAATTGGTCACTTGAAGTAAACCCTTCAAACAGGCGTTCTAATTTACTAAAGTTTAATTTTCCAAGGGATGTGCTTAAGCTAAGCGGTAGTTATAAATCCTTGTTTCCTTAACGCGATAGACTGTTAGTAAAATATAATCTCATTTTCTAACTAGAGTCACATTTCTTGTTTTCCAAACAGAGAACATTACTTGGAGAAGATAGCGGTATATCTGTCCCGTTGTGGTCTTCAAAGCAATTCAGAGTTGATAGAGAAAGGCTACCCTGACCTCGGCTGGGATCCAGTGGAAGGTGAACGTTATTTGGACTTCCTGAGATTCTGTGTTTGGGTAAGTGAAGGCAATCTAATATTCGAATTATTCAATTTAGTAACCAATAAAAGTAGCAATGTAATAAAGTTTTAAAAACTACATTTATCTTGATATCATTCCAAATATTTCTTTGTTTTGTAAAGTACATTTTTTAATATCTGGTGACCGTTTTATGTATGTGTATTATGTGTTCGTAAAAATAAGTAAGGAAAATATATTTTAATGGAGGTTTGGATACCAAAATCTTGTGTCGCGCACTTAATACGTATTCGCTTGATGAATTAGTTTTATACCACATAAATGAAAACCTCGTAATCGCACTATTTAATTATAATATCAAACTATTTTTCTGACCCTAAATTTTACACGTGATCCTAAACTATAACATAATCTCACTACTTTTGTGCAATAGGTAAATGGCGAAAGTGTTGAAGAAAACGCGAACCTCGTTATCCGTCTTCTAATCCGAAGACCAGAATGCTTGGGACCAGCGCTGAGGGGTGAAGGAGAAGGTTTGCTGAAAGCGATAGTCGATGCGAACAAAATGAGTGAGCGAATAGCTGATAGACGAAAACTGAGAGAAATGGAGCAAGAAGGAGATATTAACGTAAGTCTTTACTCTTTCAAGAATTTCGTTAATACTTTTGAATACGATATTTAAAATAAATAACATTGGCTTAGGGCAGAGCAGGAGGTAACCCGAACAAAATTTGGAAAATAGATTTTCTATAAAGTTGAGATACTGCCCTGGTCAGCCAGGATAACATATCAATTTGAAAGTAAATCACAGCGAAATAATACTGATGTGTTGTGTTTATGTAGTGAATAGGGTAGCCAGAGCTTCTAGAGGTGGGCAGGAGGTGTTTGGACAATCTAGTAAAATAAAAAAAATCTGTATAAACATTTTTTATCATTTTGTCCCTTAGTTCAGCCACCCGCTGCCGCAGTCGGACGACGACGAGGACTACATCGACACGGGCGCCGCCATCCTCAACTTCTACTGCACGCTCGTCGACCTGCTGGGCCGCTGCGCGCCCGACGCCGCCGTCATCGCGCTGGTAACTGACATCACTAGCTCGCCGCGTGTGTCCACTGCCGCACGAGGACTACATCGACATCCTCAACTTCTACTGCACGCTCGTCGACCTGCTGGGCCGCTGCGCGCCCGACGCCGCCGTCATCGCGCTGGTAACTGACATCACTAGCTCGCCGCGTGTGTCCACTGCCGCACGAGGACTACATCGACATCCTCAACTTCTACTGCACGCTCGTCGACCTGCTGGGCCGCTGCGCGCCCGACGCCGCCGTCATCGCGCTGGTAACTGACATCACTAGCTCGCCGCGTGTGTCCACTGCCGCACGAGGACTACATCGACATCCTCAACTTCTACTGCACGCTCGTCGACCTGCTGGGCCGCTGCGCGCCCGACGCCGCCGTCATCGCGCTGGTAACTGACATCACTAGCTCGCCGCGTGTGTCCACTGCCGCACGAGGACTACATCGACATCCTCAACTTCTACTGCACGCTCGTCGACCTGCTGGGCCGCTGCGCGCCCGACGCCGCCGTCATCGCGCTGGTAACTGACATCACTAGCTCGCCGCGTGTGTCCACTGCCGCACGAGGACTACATCGACATCCTCAACTTCTACTGCACGCTCGTCGACCTGCTGGGCCGCTGCGCGCCCGACGCCGCCGTCATCGCGCTGGTAACTGACATCACTAGCTCGCCGCGTGTGTCCACTGCCGCACGAGGACTACATCGACATCCTCAACTTCTACTGCACGCTCGTCGACCTGCTGGGCCGCTGCGCGCCCGACGCCGCCGTCATCGCGCTGGTAACTGACATCACTAGCTCGCCGCGTGTGTCCACTGCCGCACGAGGACTACATCGACATCCTCAACTTCTACTGCACGCTCGTCGACCTGCTGGGCCGCTGCGCGCCCGACGCCGCCGTCATCGCGCTGGTAACTGACATCACTAGCTCGCCGCGTGTGTCCACTGCCGCACGAGGACTACATCGACATCCTCAACTTCTACTGCACGCTCGTCGACCTGCTGGGCCGCTGCGCGCCCGACGCCGCCGTCATCGCGCTGGTAACTGACATCACTAGCTCGCCGCGTGTGTCCACTGCCGCACGAGGACTACATCGACATCCTCAACTTCTACTGCACGCTCGTCGACCTGCTGGGCCGCTGCGCGCCCGACGCCGCCGTCATCGCGCTGGTAACTGACATCACTAGCTCGCCGCGTGTGTCCACTGCCGCACGAGGACTACATCGACATCCTCAACTTCTACTGCACGCTCGTCGACCTGCTGGGCCGCTGCGCGCCCGACGCCGCCGTCATCGCGCTGGTAACTGACATCACTAGCTCGCCGCGTGTGTCCACTGCCGCACGAGGACTACATCGACATCCTCAACTTCTACTGCACGCTCGTCGACCTGCTGGGCCGCTGCGCGCCCGACGCCGCCGTCATCGCGCTGGTAACTGACATCACTAGCTCGCCGCGTGTGTCCACTGCCGCACGAGGACTACATCGACATCCTCAACTTCTACTGCACGCTCGTCGACCTGCTGGGCCGCTGCGCGCCCGACGCCGCCGTCATCGCGCTGGTAACTGACATCACTAGCTCGCCGCGTGTGGCCACTGTCGCACGAGGACTGCCGACTGCCTACAAATTTCAACAATAAATGAAATTGCTCTGAATAGAGGTATTTCGTCATATTTACTTAGTTGTTATCAATCAGAACAATAATTGTTTTGTAAATTTAAATGTAATTATGATTGTTCATCCGACCTTTCTTTTAAAAAACACATGTTACAATAACATATTACTTTTTCCCAGGGTAAAAACGAATCTCTCAGAGCGAGAGCTATTCTGAGATCTCTGGTACCATTAGAAGACTTGCAAGGAGTGCTTAGTCTTCGCTTCACGCTAAACAATCCCGCTGCAGGCGAAGAAAGACCTAAATCTGGTAAATTACAATATAAACAATCCTTATATTGAAAATACTTTAATTTCCAGCGGCAAATTTTTGATTTTTAAAAACCTTTAAAAATATTTATTCAGATATGCCTTCCGGCCTCATCCCTGGTCACAAACAGAGCGTGGGTCTCTTCTTGGAGCGCGTGTATGGCATTGAAACACAGGAACTGTTCTATCGGCTGTTGGAAGAAGCTTTTCTGCCTGATCTGAGAGCAGCCACTATGTTAGATAGGGTAAGTTGAAAATATGGACTCAGTTTTTAGAAGAACGAAAGATTTTTATTCTAAATGGAGGCCTATATATTTGGCATGTTTACAGCGTTATGATTAATATATTTGAATAAAGGCTTATTTTTAATGTACTCATAAATCGTTTATCCTAAAATGTGATGCCGTCTCGACATGTTATTAATCTCTTCTTACTTTTCAATTCATCGTTTATTTATTTTTTCGTTCAAATAAATGTATATCTTAATAATAATGTACAGCTATTGCAGGTGGCTTCACCTGAATTGTTGATTTTATTATGGCTTATAATTCTTCCAGATTTTTAAATCTGCATAGGCTTTTATGAAGCATGTGTAATATGAAATATTTTTATTGTGAAATTCATATTCACTATATGTATTGTTTTGTTATTTACTATATGTGTATGTTTTTTAAGTTTTTTACGAGTTTAAATTGAAGTGAAAGTTAGTAGATATTATGAAAAAAACTGTACTCAGGGGATTATTCCTCAAGACATAAAACTTTACTTTAATATACGTTATATAAGATATCTTGAGCGATGAACGATTTTGGGCGTAAAATTATAAAAACGTCCATCCACCTATCTAAAATATAATCTATATTTTATACAAATAAAAAAATACAACATAATCATTAAGGCTTGCTTAAGAATTCCAAGTATATCGTACAATCTGAAAATACCTACTTTCTTTCCCCCATAGAACGACGGTTGCGAGTCCGACATGGCGTTGTCCATGAACCGTTACATCGGCAACTCCATCTTGCCACTTTTGATCAAGCACGCTAACTTCTACAACGAAGCCGAAAACTACGCCAGCTTGTTAGATGCCACACTGCATACTGTTTACAGGTCAGTAGGGAATTAGTCAATTAGGTTTCATTTTTTCTATTTAGTATTACGACAATTATAGTACAATATACATTATTAGAATTAAATCAAAATGTAGTCGTTCGAACTCTATCAAATATATTTGGGACCGCGCGAGACGATAAAAGTCATCAAAATTAGTACATACAGTAAAAAGTTTTGAAGTAAAACACACAAGAAAACGGTCGAATTGATAACCTCTTCCTTTTTTAACCGACTGCCTGTTGCAACTAATGCAACTTTATTATTTTTGTTTCCTTAATTAAATGTATGTTCCTTTTGTGTTGGGGTGCAAAAAGTGTAAATAATGTGGGATGTGTGATGAATCCGTGGGATGTTACAGGCTAAATGCGTATATAAATAGACGCATGATTATATTTATAAGTATCGTATTATTTGTATCTACGTGTGTATAAATTATTATGTATTTATTTATATATTGTATAATTATGTATTTATATTATATTTTTATTATCTATATGTTTAGATTGTACACGCTAATTTTGCGACTGTTTTATAAGTTTCCTGTAGCAGGACTACTGGAAGAGATTCCATCATGGGATAAGTAGTGCCTTTGTACCAGCATTGTTTATAAGAGCTATTTCCTTTTGCTTTCCTAGTGTACATAAATTGTTAAATAAATAAAATAAATAAATGATTTACGCTCTGTGTACGCAGGCTGTCGAAGAACCGCATGCTGACGAAGGGCCAGCGCGAGGCGGTGTCGGACTTCCTGGTGGCGCTGACGGCCGCCATGCAGCCCTCCATGCTGCTCAAGCTGCTGCGCAAGCTCACCGTCGACGTGTCGCGCCTCTCCGAGTACACCACCGTCGCGCTAAGGGTGAGACCCCCCCCCCAGGGCAGAACAATTTTCATAATAAAATTTTAGATTCATTATTTCTAGGACATTTTCGTTGCGACTTATATCTTGTTACGATGTTTTTTTTTTATGTCACTATGTCGGCAAACAAGCGTACGGCTCACCTGATGGTAAGCGATTACCGTAGCTTATAGACGCCTGCAACACTGGAAGCATCGCAAGTGCGTTGCCGACCCAATCCCCAATCCCCCCCAGGAGCTGGTATGCTAGGTTTGTACGTCGCGATACTTTTTATTTCGTCCATGCAAAGTTTTCCTCCTAAAATATAAAAACTCTCGTCCTTACAGTAATGTAGCTATGCTAACAGTCTCATTGCTTTTACGGAACAATGTCTTGTGTAGATTACTTACATTATGCTTTTGATGTTTTGTTAATCTGTAAAATTAAGAACTGGCAAGGGTTCTTTCGATATTTTGTTAAGTCATTGAAAGCGCCTCAAAATAATCGAAGCCTAAGAGCTTAGATAAAAGCGTGTCCGCAGCTACTTACGTTACACTCCTACCGTTGCGCTAAATTTTACAGTAGCACGGGCGGGCACGGGCGGTCTTTCTTTGTTTGTTAAACGCGATGATTATTATTTAGTCCATGTAAAGTTTTCCTTTAAACATTTATGATGGCACTTGCATACATTCCATAGTCCAAAACATACCTATTCATTATTATATAGCTTGATTTACTTTTACTGGACAAGTTAACTAACGAGCACAAAATTTTTGGAATACGAGTATGTTATCCACAATGTGTTGAGTACTTTTACTATACTTTCGATGAATTTTCAAACGAGCCTCAAAATTGCTATCGATACGAGGACGCCGTTCCGTGACCATGGTTGCTGTAAAGTATCCGAAACGTCATACATCTAAAAAACATAATAAACCACGATAAAATCGCGTAAACATTAGAATACAATATGTGGGTGCGAAAAAGCCAGCCCTGCGGTCACCAGCCCGCCTGCCCAGCGTGGTGACTATGGGCAACATACATGAGTTCACGCATTTTTGGCGCGAACTTGTGGAGGCCTGTGTCCAGCAGTGGACTGCGATAGGCTGGAACGATGATGTGGGTGCGAGGCCCGTAAGCCAGAGTACCGATGTCGCAGCTGCTGACGCTGCACTACGAGCGCTGCGCCAAGTACTACGGCAGCACGGGCGGCCAGGGCGTGTACGGCGCCTCGTCGGACGAGGAGAAGCGCCTCACCATGATGCTGTTCTCCAACATCTTCGACTCGCTCAGCAAGATGGACTACGAGCCCGAGCTCTTCGGGAAGGCGTTGCCCTGCCTCATCGCTATCGGTAAGCTTACCTCCGTGTTCTCGTCTGCGAGTTATTTGGGAAAATGGAAAAACGCGACTCTAAATTATATCTTGTTGATAGTAAGAAGTTAGCATTGAGTTAATGTCATTTAAGGTGTAACAATGAAAGTCTTACTATTTTGCCTGTTTTCAAAATTAAATTGAGACTGTTATCTCAACTGCACCGATCAATCAATCTCCTGCGTGTGTTCTCCACTCTACGTGACATTGGCGGAATCAACCGTGCTTCTCTGGCACAACTGAAAGCCATGAAACCAATCAATCAATGTCATTTAATATGTAGTTAAAATGATTTTTGATAGTAGATTGTAATATTTTTTCTAAAATTGTTATATTTTTATTAAATTGAATAAATATTTTTATTGAAATTGTTATTGAAAAAATCGCTCTTTTAGCGATAAGACCGCCTTTGTACATCTTCCTCTAATTGTACTACTTTTGTTTGTATCTTTTAATGGAGTGCAATAAAGTATATTATTGTTATTATTATCATTACTTCTCTTAAGTCTTTTATATTTTTATTTTTTAGGTTGTGCTCTACCTCCTGACTATTCGCTTTCGAAGAACTACGACGACGAATTTTACGGAAAGGAAACACAAGCTACAGGTATTTTGTCGCTTCCATAGAATTAGAATAATCATAAATAATTTCATAAATCGACATTTAAGAAAAATTCATACTAAGTTAGGGAAATTTGAAACATTATATGAAAATATTTGCTTGCGAATAAGTGAAGCTTCATTCAGCTCAAGCGATTATATCCTTAGCTCTTATTAAAAACATAGTAGAACAAATTCGTCACCATAGTTAAGTGTATGGGTAAGAGAAAGTCCCCGCTAGCTCAGTGTCGCCACCTGCCGGCAGGCGCGGACAACCCGCAGTACGACCCGCAGCCCATCAACACGTCGTCGGTGGCGCTCAACAACGACCTCAACACCATCGTGCAGAAGTTCTCCGAGCACTACCACGACGCCTGGGCCTCGAGGTACTGACCTGTGACGTCACTCGGCACACTTGTGTCACTAGTGTACCATTTAATGTTGCTTGTATTGTCACTAAAATAAAAAAATATTTTCATAAATTTTTCGAGTCGATAATAATTATCGTAGAACATATATAAACGTTTTTAATTATTTTTTTTTAATGTTTATAATGTCCTTTTTAATGTTCACTTCTATTTGTTTCACTAGGAAAATCGAAAATGGTTGGGTTTACGGAGACTCGTGGTCCGACAGTCAGAAAAGCCACCCGCGTCTCAAACCCTACAACATGCTTAATGACTATGTGAGTAAATAATGTTTAATTCGTTCTGTTATATATCTTGCTATAGCTAAATACGGTAAAAAGCATCAAATACTTGTTAAAAACTCATACATACATACACATAATCACGCCTCTTTCCCGTAGAGGTAGGCAGACCACTTCTTTCCACTTGCTACGATCCTTACATACTTGTTTCGCTTCGTCCACTTTCAGTATTCCCTTCATACATGCTCTTCGGTTTAGGGTACTCTTGACCTGGCCTTTTTTCACCAAGACCAAAAACTCATAGCAATTATTAAAAACCATTACGATCGATCAGCGTCACTGATGCTTCGCATCATTACACTTGATTTAACTTCCCATATTTTACATACCGCACGTCTAAATCGTTTCTTTAGAAGTAAACACCAAAAAGTCATCAATACCATTAGATAACATTTTGATCAAAACACATTGGGAGCCTTAATACATTGTTTCAGGAAAAAGAGCGCTACAAGGAACCAGTGCGCGAGTCGCTAAAAGCTCTGCTGGCCATCGGCTGGTCCGTCGAGCACTCGGAGGTGGACCTGCCCAGCACCAACCGCAGCTCCATGCGCCGGCAGTCCAAGAGTGGCATCGTAAGTACGACTCCTGACGGATGCCGTGAGTAATGTTCACTGTTCTATCGGACGGGACTCTTAGTCTAAAAAAAAAAAAATGAGGGTATTTATTATTTTGCGAGTTGGATACCAATGACATCGTAAGTATGACCTACTCTGACGTGACTTGACGTGAGTAATATTCAATGTCTATCAGACGAGATTCTAAGTCTGACTGATGTTAAAAGGGGGAAATATCATTTTGTAAATCAGATCATACACTATAACATTTTATCGATTTTAAGGGTAGTTAGAATTTTGCTAATTTTGTATAATAGCTAGTCACTAGTGACGTTATACTTTTCATCTATATTGACCAATAGTCTATATGGGATTTTTATTCGTAATTCTTTAAATTCTACTTTTAATTAAATACCCTCAAAATGCTGAACGTTTAAAGCTAAGAACCTAATTTGAATTTTTCTGATTTGTTGTGTCAATCGTTTCTTTTATTTCACTAGAATTTTCTTTTGTTATACAATCCTCGGGTAAAATACTAAAGCAAATTCCATCTTCCGCTATGAGGATCGTCCGATATTATACATATATGTTCAAATCATAAAGATGTGAAGAAGCTTAAATTAACTTGATTTTTGTTTTTTGCTTTTTGCTTATTGATAAACTAAATAATATGTTTATGGGAAACAAAATTAACTATCGTTAATCGACTTGTTAAAATATTTATACGTTAAAATCTAAACAAAGATCAAGTAAACTATAAATTTAACATAATGTAACTAAATATTTATGTATCAACAATCATATGATATAAATGTTTTTGTTATTAAACTGCCATATTAAAGCTGTGTCTAACTAAATGTAATTTTTCATGCGCGCAGGAGGAAGCAATGCTAACAGTTAGTCACTTATTTATAAAGGTTATTATTTATTACTAGCTAAATAACATAAGAACACCTTTTTACCTGACCATCTTGAAAGAAGGGTAAAGTTCTTTGCGGTATGTGTGTATATTTATTTAGAACTCTCTTGCACCCTAAACTCTAGGGTTTTATGGTATTTAAACATAACAATATTTCAAAGTTCTTTATAATCATAATATATTTTCATGAAGTTGGATCACATAACTAATACTTTGTTTATTTTATCGCTAACCGAAGCAAACTCCCGAAAGTGAAGTAAGTAAAAAATTACACAAAAAGTTACTTTCCTACGTTAATAAAACCATACATTCTAATTTCTTATTACATTTTTTTCTGCATTTTATTCATTGATTGAATCAAAACATTTAATCTTAACTCAAAAATCCCTTTTCTTTCAACCTTCCGCAAAATTTTCTCTTCCATTTAAGAGGGTAGAACTAAAAAAGCTAGTAAATTGTTGGTCTTCTGTAGACGGATTCAGCGACGCCCTTCAACTACAACCCCCACCCAGTGGACATGACCAACTTGACTCTCTCGAGAGAGATGCAGAACATGGCGGAGAGGTTAGCAGAAAACGCGCATGACATCTGGGCGAAGAAGAAGAAAGAAGAATTGGTTACTAATGGAGGTGGGTTTAAAGTAAAAAAGCTACACAAATTGGTTAGTGTTTAATACTCTTGATAAATTGGCGTATTTTATCTATTTATTTTTTTCTTTATGAACAATTTTATGAATACTGTTTAATTTTTTAATTTCCTATTAGTCCAACACAACACTATTGTTAAGTTATTGCTACACGTGGAAACTTGTCAATGGCCTTCTGTTGTTATAATTTATATTATTGTTAATGTTAACTGTAAGTTTCCTAAATAAAATAAAATAAAATATTATCATTAAAAATATTGACATTATTTGTAAGCTAAAAATTTTGATGGTTTTGAATACACCAATTCTCAATAGACCAATTTTAATAGTGTCTGAAAAAAACTGACTGTCTAATTGTCCTGCGATAGTTATATTAGAACAAAGAGTTATAATAGTCACTTTTTTCAGTTGACTATGGTTAAATTTAAAATTGTTCCTATGATACAAGACAAACTGAAAAAAACCTACAACCAATTGATGAAATCGTCATTAGCAGATTTTATAAATTATTATTTTAAAATGCATAGTCTTGTAAAACACGTATTCTATTATGCTTAAATAATCCTTAAATATGTTTTTAGGTGGAATTCATCCTCAATTAGTCCCATACGATCTTCTAACGGATAAAGAAAAGAAGAAAGATCGAGAACGTTCTCAGGAATTCCTGAAATATCTCCAATACCAAGGCTACAAGCTACACAGACCGAAAACAGCGCAAGGAGACACGGAACAGACAACTACTGGCGTAGCGATAGAACTCAGATTCGCGTATTCTTTACTAGAGAAACTGATTCAGTATATAGACAGAGCCACAATCAACATGAAACTCCTGAAACCTTCCACTACCTTCAGCAGACGTAGCAGTTTTAAAACAAGTACGAGGGATATCAAATTCTTTTCCAAGGTATGTCTCGTTACCTCCTTTGAGAATTTGTCCGAAAATATTCTAGAAAAGTCGAGTTTTGTCTCAAGTTATCTGAACTCCATTTTTATATTCTTACTTAATTGTAATGTAATTAAAAAATGTAGTCAATTAGATAACCATATTTTACTAATTTTTCTTCTTAATTACTTCAAACACTTGGCTTGACACAGCTGCATGTTATTTTTAACACGTAATTCTTAATTAAATATTACAATCATAAGTTAAATATTTTTTTCTAATTAAACTTAGTTTTTTAAACTATAACTTTTCTATTAATTAAAATTCCATATTTTAACTTTTTCGAAATAACTTTTTTTATATCTACTGGTGTTTTTGTACTTTTATTATATTACAAGCAAGACAAGTCGGAGCTAAAGTATTTCAAGAAGGTACTAATTTCATATTAACCTTTTTTATGTAGCTTAATTTCATTCTATCTCAACTTTAGTTTAAGGTAACTTTAGAAATAGCGGGTAGTTTAAGAAATACGTAACATAACATTGTATACGTCACAGGTTGCATGAATATATTTAAACATGTTAAGATGGATAGTACAGCAACACTTTTGGGCCACGTAACTTATATAATTTCATTTCAAAGGGCCATTACACTTTTGATTTGAATCATCTATAAAATGTTTTAAATCTCCTCAGTTGGATATTTAATAGGCCTGTATTTTTATTTGACATTCTACATTCGTATGTAGGTGGCACTTCCTCTAATGAAGAATGAAGAAGTACTTCTGTACTCACTAACAAAACTTTAATAACTTTAAATAACTTATGATTTAAATCATCTATAAAACATTTTAAACCAGGTATCAAGTTTATCACTTCAGTTGCATATTTAATAGGTTTATATTTATATTTGACGCGCTACGTTGGTATGTAGGTGGTACTTCCTCTAATGGAGAAGTACTTCTCCACTCACCGGAACTACTTCATCGCGGTGGCGACCGCTACCAACAACGTGGGGGCGGCGAGTCTGAAGGAAAAGGAAATGGTTGCCGCTCTATTCTGCAAACTGGCTAGTTTGCTAAGATCCAGGTAATATATTGTACCTGCTGTTACAAAAATATCAGAACATTTCGTGGAAATTTTTGTTATTCTATTTAGAAAATATACTCAATCTGATGTGTTTTTTAATCGTTGGAAGTTATCAAAAATATCATTAAATCTCTGTTTAATCATTTAGTCGCTGTTAAATATCATATACAGCATTATTCGATGATGTGCATTTTAATAATATTGAATAAAATATTTACATATGAAAATTAGAGTGTAAAACTTTTATACCTAAACTATAAAAATATACTTGCAACTTTTTAGTTATTATAAAAAACAAACTGTCAAAAATTTAAAACCAATCCAAAAACTCTGTACAATATAGCTTACTAGCTTAATTTGAATTAATTTATTTTGTAAGGACGTAATTTATATTTATGCACTCACACTAAATGTGAACAAACTTTGAATGTTTTTGACTTTTTGTTTTAATATTGCTCTCTGACATTAATGTTGATTTTATTTTGTGTATTTATATTGAATTTAATTTCGAATATTTATTACTGTATACTAAATGGACAATTTTTAACTTGACTTGTTTCGATTTTGACGATATTCTTAGTAATTTAGGAACACCTGTAAAAAAGTAGGCAATTATCTAGATACTGATGTTAACTTTATTAATTTTGTATTTGTTGTTGTACTACTTGTTGGTGTTGACTTATGAATAAATAAATAAATAAATAAATAAATATTTTCCACGAAAATCTAATGATCCCAACAGGCTAGCGGCCTTCGGTCCAGACGTACGGATAACGGTCCGCTGTCTCCAAGTCCTAGTGAAGGGCATCGATGCGAAGTCCCTCGTGAAGAACTGCCCCGAGTTCATCCGCACGTCCATGCTAACCTTTTTCAACAATGTGGCTGACGACCTTGGACACACCATCATGAACTTGAAAGACGTAAGTGGGACCCTATTATTGTATATTAAGTAGACTTGGATTTTGAAGTATCACTTCTGTACGCACGTTTGACTTGGGGAGTGAGCTGAGGAATACGTGACGAGAGCGTTACGAAAAGTGCACATTTTCTTTCTCTCTTTCTCTCACAGCTCTGTCTTAGATATACGAAACTTATGTTTCGTATATCTATGACACAGTGCAACCCTATTGTGGAGAAAATTTACTTCAGTTGTCTAAAGCACACCAATTTATTTAAGACCATCAGAAACTATTTTGCAATATATTGAATCTGTAAGATCTACTTGGAGGCAAAGACAGTCTCTAAAACATATCATAGAATTTCTTCTTTTTTTTTAAATCTTATCTTTCGATATCCGGCATGAGATGGTTTTTGTAATAAGTTCAGCCTTAGAAAGTCAGGTCTACAGGTTCACGTATTCAATTTATGGATTTATTTCCACCGTTGAGCTTGGAGGAGTGTTGTCTAGCTACTAATCTGTAATCCTTAATATATATTTTACATTTATACACGTATAATTAATACTATTTTGATTATTTATATATGGATATTTGTACTTATATGTGTATTTGTATGAATTAATGAATCTATTATACACTATTTTTATTCATCCTTAAGAATATTGTACACTTCCTATCCGTCACTACTATATCATGTCCTGTGCCCAAAGGTTATCTGGAAGAAATCGCTCTTCAGCGATAAGATCGCCTTTGTACATCTTTTTTTTTTTGTAATTTCTACTGTTTGTTTATAATTTGGTGTACAATAAAGAATATAATATTATTATTATTATTATCCTTGTAAACACAAAAACCACGGCATACTTCTGTATTACCAGAACTAACATGTTTTCTCATAAGTATTAATCGATCATAAAATCGCTAGCACAGGGAAACACCATTAACACTTTAAATTCTCTTCTCCAATTTCCCCTTTAATAGTCCACTTTCCCCTTTACTATACTTCAGCTGTAATATCCCACTACTGGGCATAGACCTATTTCCCCATGTAGGAGAAGAATCAGAGCTTAATCCACCACGCTGCTCCAAATTGGGTTGGCGGATATATTCCCTACTATAAGTGACGATCGCTATCAGGTGTACATGATAACAACTGGGACCGACGGCTTAACGTGCTCTCCGAGGTGGGAAGATCGACAAGGACTGCACAAACACCCTTTACCAATTAAATTTTAATTTCCCCTTTACCAATTAACTAGCTTCATTTCTTACTCCTCGTAACTTCCAACTTCATGGAAATTTCGAATAGTAATCTGTATTTTATTTTGGACATCAAATTTCGTTTACACCGCGTGGTCATCAGTTTAGTAATGTGTGCTATCCCCGTGCAGGGCAAGTACTCGCACCTGCGCGGCACGCACCTGAAAACGTCGACGTCGCTGGGCTACATCAACGGCGTGCTGCTGCCCGTGCTCACCGCCATGTTCGACCACCTCGCCAACTGCGAGTACGGCGCCGACCTGCTGCGTGAGTACTGGCCCACCTGTATGTGTATAGTGCGAGCAGTATAATACAGGGCAAGTACTCGCACCTGAAGACGTCGACGTCGCTGGGCTACATCAACGGCGTGCTGCTGCCCGTGCTCACCGCCATGTTCGACCACCTCGCCAACTGCGAGTACGGCGCCGACCTGCTGCGTGAGTACTGGCCCACCTGTATGTGTATAGTGCGAGCAGTATAATACAGGGCAAGTACTCGCACCTGAAGACGTCGACGTCGCTGGGCTACATCAACGGCGTGCTGCTGCCCGTGCTCACCGCCATGTTCGACCACCTCGCCAACTGCGAGTACGGCGCCGACCTGCTGCGTGAGTACTGGCCCACCTGTATGTGTATAGTGCGAGCAGTATAATACAGGGCAAGTACTCGCACCTGAAGACGTCGACGTCGCTGGGCTACATCAACGGCGTGCTGCTGCCCGTGCTCACCGCCATGTTCGACCACCTCGCCAACTGCGAGTACGGCGCCGACCTGCTGCGTGAGTACTGGCCCACCTGTATGTGTATAGTGCGAGCAGTATAATACAGGGCAAGTACTCGCACCTGAAGACGTCGACGTCGCTGGGCTACATCAACGGCGTGCTGCTGCCCGTGCTCACCGCCATGTTCGACCACCTCGCCAACTGCGAGTACGGCGCCGACCTGCTGCGTGAGTACTGGCCCACCTGTATGTGTATAGTGCGAGCAGTATAATACAGGGCAAGTACTCGCACCTGAAGACGTCGACGTCGCTGGGCTACATCAACGGCGTGCTGCTGCCCGTGCTCACCGCCATGTTCGACCACCTCGCCAACTGCGAGTACGGCGCCGACCTGCTGCGTGAGTACTGGCCCACCTGTATGTGTATAGTGCGAGCAGTATAATACAGGGCAAGTACTCGCACCTGAAGACGTCGACGTCGCTGGGCTACATCAACGGCGTGCTGCTGCCCGTGCTCACCGCCATGTTCGACCACCTCGCCAACTGCGAGTACGGCGCCGACCTGCTGCGTGAGTACTGGCCCACCTGTATGTGTATAGTGCGAGCAGTATAATACAGGGCAAGTACTCGCACCTGAAGACGTCGACGTCGCTGGGCTACATCAACGGCGTGCTGCTGCCCGTGCTCACCGCCATGTTCGACCACCTCGCCAACTGCGAGTACGGCGCCGACCTGCTGCGTGAGTACTGGCCCACCTGTATGTGTATAGTGCGAGCAGTATAATACAGGGCAAGTACTCGCACCTGAAGACGTCGACGTCGCTGGGCTACATCAACGGCGTGCTGCTGCCCGTGCTCACCGCCATGTTCGACCACCTCGCCAACTGCGAGTACGGCGCCGACCTGCTGCGTGAGTACTGGCCCACCTGTATGTGTATAGTGCGAGCAGTATAATACAGGGCAAGTACTCGCACCTGAAGACGTCGACGTCGCTGGGCTACATCAACGGCGTGCTGCTGCCCGTGCTCACCGCCATGTTCGACCACCTCGCCAACTGCGAGTACGGCGCCGACCTGCTGCGTGAGTACTGGCCCACCTGTATGTGTATAGTGCGAGCAGTATAATACAGGGCAAGTACTCGCACCTGAAGACGTCGACGTCGCTGGGCTACATCAACGGCGTGCTGCTGCCCGTGCTCACCGCCATGTTCGACCACCTCGCCAACTGCGAGTACGGCGCCGACCTGCTGCGTGAGTACTGGCCCACCTGTATGTGTATAGTGCGAGCAGTATAATACAGGGCAAGTACTCGCACCTGAAGACGTCGACGTCGCTGGGCTACATCAACGGCGTGCTGCTGCCCGTGCTCACCGCCATGTTCGACCACCTCGCCAACTGCGAGTACGGCGCCGACCTGCTGCGTGAGTACTGGCCCACCTGTATGTGTATAGTGCGAGCAGTATAATACAGGGCAAGTACTCGCACCTGAAGACGTCGACGTCGCTGGGCTACATCAACGGCGTGCTGCTGCCCGTGCTCACCGCCATGTTCGACCACCTCGCCAACTGCGAGTACGGCGCCGACCTGCTGCGTGAGTACTGGCCCACCTGTATGTGTATAGTGCGAGCAGTATAATACAGGGCAAGTACTCGCACCTGAAGACGTCGACGTCGCTGGGCTACATCAACGGCGTGCTGCTGCCCGTGCTCACCGCCATGTTCGACCACCTCGCCAACTGCGAGTACGGCGCCGACCTGCTGCGTGAGTACTGGCCCACCTGTATGTGTATAGTGCGAGCAGTATAATACAGGGCAAGTACTCGCACCTGAAGACGTCGACGTCGCTGGGCTACATCAACGGCGTGCTGCTGCCCGTGCTCACCGCCATGTTCGACCACCTCGCCAACTGCGAGTACGGCGCCGACCTGCTGCGTGAGTACTGGCCCACCTGTATGTGTATAGTGCGAGCAGTATAATACAGGGCAAGTACTCGCACCTGAAGACGTCGACGTCGCTGGGCTACATCAACGGCGTGCTGCTGCCCGTGCTCACCGCCATGTTCGACCACCTCGCCAACTGCGAGTACGGCGCCGACCTGCTGCGTGAGTACTGGCCCACCTGTATGTGTATAGTGCGAGCAGTATAATACAGGGCAAGTACTCGCACCTGAAGACGTCGACGTCGCTGGGCTACATCAACGGCGTGCTGCTGCCCGTGCTCACCGCCATGTTCGACCACCTCGCCAACTGCGAGTACGGCGCCGACCTGCTGCGTGAGTACTGGCCCACCTGTATATGTATAGTGCGGGCAGTATAATACAGGCGCTAGGGCTATACCTAGTTCGGCTCCAGATGCTAATATTACTACTTTTGATGTTGTTGCCATATTATCGTTGTAATATAGTACTTAGTTTGTGGAATAAAGATATTTATATTGTATTGTTGCTTGTGACGAATTTTTTTTATATGTTTTTAAATGTATGTGTATTTTGTGATAAAAAAATTATCACACAAAAATAGAAATTTGACAAATAGTAAATCGGTCGAAGAAAATAAAAACTCAGTATTAATCCAAATAGGTATAGGTAAATTAATCAGTGTTATATGATATCCAACAACAGTTAGTATATTAAATCAACCCTTTTATTACTCACAGATTTTTCGGATATAACGATTTTTACGGTAAAATTATCTCAAACCAATCGTGTTGTTTTAGTCAAAATCGGTAATTCAAAGAAAAAAATATTTAAATATTTCGTAACACGACGAAATACGAAAACATTATTTCAAATGCTTGAATTGTAATAAAAAAAGTACATGTTTCGAATATTAAATAATTTATTAATTGTAGTATTCCTAATCGCTTTCGCTCGAACTTACAGAAGACGTTTTCTGCACAATGTATTCAGCTTTACATTTTTTCTTGCATTCCTCCTTAAATTCCTTTTTTCTTAGCCTGCTACAACTATGTTTTCTGCAGACTTCATCTCGCACATAATAACACGCCTTAAAACATTTCTGTCTCGCTAATCTCTCGCACCTTCTCTCCGAACTGCTACGTAGTATTCGCTCAATCAAAAATTTTAGTGTATCACTACGAAGAGTTTTGTCATGCATTTTCTGTAACAATATATTACTTCATTGTACACTAAAGAAGTATATTATTATTGTTTCAAATTGAAAAATATTAAAATAGGTCTTATTTATTAATACTGACTTACAGGAAAATGATAAAAAAAAATCAAGATAATGTAACATGAATCATAATTGGTGTCTGAATTTAAATTCCGAATTTGGTTTGCGTCACAAATATACTCATAAAATCATATCTTTATATTGTTTAACTACTACAGTTAAATGATAAAGCCTTGTCATACCTTATATTGAGGTACCATGTGAGGAATACAAGTATCTACAAAATCTTGCTTTTCAGCGTCACCAAATCTATAATTGCCTAAAAATATTTGTAGAAAAGAAATCAATTGGATAATTTCAAATGTCTTTCGGTATTATTTGAATTTACCTCTTTGTCTATACTTTTTCGTGTTATTCGTTCTGCTATAGTCAAACTCATTAATACAACTGATTTTGGAAAACTTTTTAAAATCAGATTTGAACTTTGAGCGACACCTGGAGCTCATTTTGCAGACCTTCTTCTTTACTTGCATTAGGGCCTGGAATAATTTATAAAACAAGCAAATACGTGCTTACTATTCTTTCAAATTCTGTGTCCTATTCAAATAGAGCTTACCTTGAAACACTTTCTTACACCTACTTTTATACAAGCGTCGCCATACTTATTCCTTAGTATATTTTCACGTATTTCTTTTTTCCGTTTCTCAACAGGTAAATTTATAATCGCTATACTTACTTTTGGTTCACATTTATCCTTAAAATACAAAATACTCTTTATTTTGTGATTAGAGATTCTAGCTTAATTGGTCTGGACTTTGTTTCATTTAATATAAAAAATTTTAATCTTTTTTTCTTAACTGAAATATGCTTACCAAATATATTAAACAAAATATAAAAAAGCAAAGTGAACATTTAACCAAAAATATCATTTAAATTTGATTTCAAAGAAAATAAAACAAAAATCAATTTAACGATTCGATGCATTTCATTTATATTGCATTGATAATACTTGGAAACGAAAAACCAATTTACAACTTTTAAATCTTAAGAAAATAATGAAAGGTCTTATTTTTATTGTATTTTCTAATTAAAATTTTACAGAATATAATTATGTTACTATTTAATCACTATTATTCTTCTTACTTCGATCAGATTTATCATCAGTATCATCAGAATCACTATCGTTCGAATCACTATCACTTGATTCACTGGATGAATCTTTATCTTCCTCTATAATGAAAACTTTATTACATTCTTCTTTGCAAGATTTCTTAAAGGCCCTATTTTTTTTGCTTTCGCAAGAATGTGTAGAACATGTTTTGTTTATAGCATAATTACAAGCATTTTTACATTTTTTTCTGTTTTCTTCTTGACATTCTTTCTCATACTTATCACGAAGAGATAAAAGTTTCGATGGAATACTATTATTGGTTGACTCAGGAGTGTCGTTACGATTAAAATAATGCTGTAACTAAACATATCGATATAAAATAATGCTGTAACCACACAAAATTATTATATATACAAAATTTAACTTTCATGGTTATTTACCGTGGCTTTCCTTAAGTAGCGTTTATCAAAGAATTTATCTCCAGAAGCATTGTCAAAACTATCTGAAACAAAAATAAAACAATATATTTTGAAAAATGAATGAAAATACATATGAAAAATAATCTCATAATGTTACTTACATTTGCGTCTGTGATTTCTGAGTAAAAAGGGGTGAATTTTATCATCATTTTTACCGACAGAGCTACTATCCTTTTTATCATCTTTAACTTCAATGTATAATAATTCTTTCTGACATCCTTTTTTGCCATTTTCTATGAAATTAGTTTTAAATTCCGATTTACATTGGAAACGTTTACATACTACTTTATTAACTGCTTTTATGACCTTGAAAATGCGGTATACATTAAAATGTTAATGCTATTTTATTATTTTGATAATAGAAACATATTCAATGAAAAAACTAACTTCATAGCATTTCCTTGTAGGAACTTGTAAGCACGTATCACCATATGTTTTTCGTAAATATTCTGATTTCGTTTTATCTAACGGTTTCGGTTGATTGTTCGTCGCTATATTATTAACCTTGCTATCTAAATTACCATCCCCCTGAAATGAAATATGCTTGACGTAATAAATATTTTTTCCAATTTTTTTTTTTATGCATTTATTACGCAACAATTACCTTTTTATTTTCTGTTACAATAACGTATGGTATATAATCATTATTCTTACTTCTAAAGTTTACAGTTCTAAAGCCTGAATCACTATCCTTATTTAGCTGTATTGGTTTACTAATAATTTCTTGCCAAATGTTTTTTGGGGAAAACCTTTCTGAATATATTACCTTTTTAATTCTTCTGGCATTTTCTGCTATTTTACTTTCCGCTATGTCACTCTTATTTGTATTTGAACGAAAACGTTGAATACTGAATCTAGTTTTTTCCCCCAAAATGTTTTGAAATATTTTAGGTTTATTACGTTTATGGACTTTCTTATCACTCTTGTTTATGGTTTTGTTGTGTACTATTCTATACTTTTTAGCTGATATCTCAATAGGTATCTCTTGAATCTCGTCTGAATCATTGTGATCTGAATCTTTATCGGTATTAACTTGGTTTGAAACAATATGTAGTCGATGTGCTTTATTTGTAGCTTTGTTATTAGTTTCCAAAAAATTTATATTTTCTGCTTCAGTTGAAGTACTTTCATATATTACTACTGTTCCAGGGTGTATTGTACTGATACTTATATGCTGATCTTTACCAAATAAATGCTTCTTCTGTTTCTTATTTTCTTCGTTTAACGAAGTATTCGAGCTTTCGTCAATATCAGATGAAGTAGAATTATTTTGTAAACTATCATCAGATTTCAAATTTCTCTGGTTTTCATCGTATTTATTTAAAAACGTCTGCAATGCTTCACTCGCAAGGAAAATGTTTTTTAAAAAATTTGATGATTTTTCACTATCACAAACTGCCTGCAATATCATAACTTGAATTTTAGGTTTTAAAAATGTTACTTAATCAATTTGTAAGAATAAATATACTTACTTGCAACAAATATTGAAAATACTTCAGAGAAACGCAACATTTTATTTATATTTTCCATCAACGACAAATAAAATTTTTAGTATACGACTTTATGTATTTTATTTGTTTTCGATATAACACGACATAGTCACAATATGTGAATCTAGAGTATAAATAACTATAATTTTATTACATGCAACTTATATTTGTTTTATAGATGACTTGCAATGCATTTTCAATATTTTTATAATGTTTTAATTCGTTATCTACTTACCCGCAGTTTCCTACAAATTTACAAGAATTACCGAAGTGTTACTAGAATTTCGTATAATCAATTTTAACGTATCAAAACAAACCTCGAACGTATTATAATCTAATTCTAATTAAAGCCTATCCGCCAACCCGCAGTGGAGCAGCATGGTCGATTAAGCTCCGATCCTTTTCCTAAACGGAGAAGGAGGCCTATGCCCAACAGTGGGATGTTTACAGTCATTGACGTAATCAAGTAGTGGTGGTATTTTTTATCACAAACAGTTAACGTTAATATCAGTTCAGCCTATTGCAGTCCATTGCTGGACATAGACCTCCCCAAGTTCGCGCCACAGATCCCAGTTTTCCGCAATCCTCATCCAGCCTACACCGACAATCTTACGTAGATCGTCGGTCCAACGGGCCGGAGGACGTCCCAAACTGCGTTTGCCAAGACGCGGTCTCCACTCCAGGACCCGTCTTCTCCAACGGCCATCGGTCCTGCGACACAGATGACCAGCCCACTGCCACTTCAACTTGCTAATTCTGTGGGCTATGTCGGTTACTTTCGTTCTCTTGCGGATAGTCTCATTTCTAATCCTGTCTTTGAGAGAGATCCCAAGCATAGCCCGTTCCATTGCAACATATTAATATTATTAAATATTTTATTAATTTTAATATGTATTACAATTTTTATCGTTTCTGTTATAGTCGATGAAATCCAAGTGGCGTCATACAAAATGCTCGGTTCCCTATACACGCTTGGTACGGACGTCGGTCTCACTCATGACAGGAAGTATCTGAAGACCGAAATAGAAAGACATAAGCCGGCATTGGTAAGTACGATACAATATTTAGGTGCATGTATTAGAAAAGAGAAATAAATTTTGTTGATATGTTGACACGGACTGACTAATAATATGGCTAAATTAAATTTAAACCCTATAAACCTTATTACATATATATTTTATACAATTTAAAGGATTTAATATTTTTAACACGTATTTTAGGGTTCGTGCTTAGGAGCCTTCAGTTCGACATTCCCAGTAGCTTTCCTCGAGCCTCATCTCAACAAACACAATCAGTTCTCGTTGTTGAACCGCATCGCCGACCACTCGCTTGAAGCACAAGGTGAGAATGACTAATTTATAAATGCTTAAAACGTTGCGATTATAGACGATTCTAATAGATCATATTATCGCACACGCAGTCCACAACTATTGTTGCCATTCTGTGTTAAGTAAGGTAGTCCGAGCTATAGGGAGGGTTAAGGGTTAATGTTAGCAACGCGCTTGCAATACTTCTGATGTGAAAATAAATGGTACTATTCTTTATACCCTAAGTCACAATATCTTCCATTTAATAATTTAACATCAAAAACTTTGTTTTGAAATATCTTCAACTTCGGCAGACATAATGGCCAAGATGGAGCAGTCAATGCCGACGCTAGAAACGATCCTGGGCGAAGTGGACCAGTTCGTAGAATCGGACAAGACGTACGCCGGCGCGCCGCACATCATCGACGTAGTGCTGCCGCTGCTGTGCTCCTACCTGCCCTTCTGGTGGGCGCAGGGGCCCGACAACGTCACGCCCACGGCGGGGTGAGTGGGACTGTGTCGTCATTCGTTCTCAGTTCGTGGAGTCGCACACATCGACGTGGTGCTGCCGCTGCTGTGCTCCTACCTGCCCTTCTGGTGGGCGCAGGGGCCCGACAACGTCACGCCCACGGCGGGGTGAGTGGGACTGTGTCGTCATTCGTTCTCAGTTCGTGGAGTCGCACACATCGACGTGGTGCTGCCGCTGCTGTGCTCCTACCTGCCCTTCTGGTGGGCGCAGGGGCCCGACAACGTCACGCCCACGGCGGGGTGAGTGGGACTGTGTCGTCATTCGTTCTCAGTTCGTGGAGTCGCACACATCGACGTGGTGCTGCCGCTGCTGTGCTCCTACCTGCCCTTCTGGTGGGCGCAGGGGCCCGACAACGTCACGCCCACGGCGGGGTGAGTGGGACTGTGTCGTCATTCGTTCTCAGTTCGTGGAGTCGCACACATCGACGTGGTGCTGCCGCTGCTGTGCTCCTACCTGCCCTTCTGGTGGGCGCAGGGGCCCGACAACGTCACGCCCACGGCGGGGTGAGTGGGACTGTGTCGTCATTCGTTCTCAGTTCGTGGAGTCGCACACATCGACGTGGTGCTGCCGCTGCTGTGCTCCTACCTGCCCTTCTGGTGGGCGCAGGGGCCCGACAAAGTCACGCCCACGGCTACAGACCTACAGGTCAGGTCAGCCTACTGACCTACTGACCTACCTATCTTTGTCTGAAAATATTACAAAATTCATACATATTCAAATCGTTGTCTGTAATACTGTAATCTTAAACTATACTATTTCCACTATTAAAGCAAAAATAATTTTCAGTAACCACGTAACGATGGTAACGGCGGAACACATGAACCAAGTCCTGAAGAACGTACTCAAACTCATCAAGAAGAACATCGGCAATGAGAGTGCCCCATGGATGACTCGTATCGCGACTTACACGCAACAGATTATCATCAATAGTTCCGAAGAACTGCTCAGAGAGTCCTTCCTGCCTCTCGCTGAGAGGGTCCGCAAGAGGACCGACAATATGTTCCACAAGGAGGAGAGCTTGAGAGGTTTTATTAAGGTTGGTATTAGTAGTTATTTATTGATTTATGATTTTTTTGTATACGTTTCAAAAATTTACAGATGAGAACATAAATATAACTTGGAATGAATATTAAGCCATTTATCAAATCATGTTTGACGATACCTTTTAGTTTTCTTAGGAAAGGTTGTAGCAAAAAATAAAGTTAAGACCGTATTAACCATCCGGTTTAAATACAACAGTATGTGAACGATATGTGATCTATTGATTTGACTAAATTTTATAATTAAAACAGTGATATTATGTGAATTGTGAGCAGTTTCTGCAAACCAAACTGGACTCTTAAAATAGAAGAAAGTCAGTTGTTTGTATACTTGAAAGGTCTATCACTCGTCGTATTAGTCCTCTTAAGGCTCAACGTTTTTACGTCAAGATTTCGTTATTAATTTCTGAAAGGGTATCCATATTTGAGCCCAAATAATATCATCGTATCTTCCATTTCCAGTCATCAACGGACGACACCTCGCAAGTAGAGTCTCAGATACAAGAAGACTGGCAACTTTTAGTTCGAGATATTTACTCGTTCTATCCCTTGCTTATAAAGTACGTCGACTTGCAGAGGAACCACTGGTTAAGAAACAATGTACCAGGTAAGATTGATCTATAAATAAGAAAAAAAGACTTCTGGAACGGCACAGTTGAGAGGTTTTTTTACAGAATATATTTAACGATTTATATAGAAATGATCTTCATATTAACGTTATCCAACAGAGGCGGAAGAGTTATACAATCATGTGGCAGAAATATTCAACATTTGGTCGAAGAGTCAGTACTTCCTGAAAGAAGAACAAAACTTCATATCTGCGAATGAAATCGACAATATGGTAAAGCAAATAAAATTAGTCTCTATTAGTATTTGATGACGTACTATTTTACTTTGATGTGAGTAGCCGTTATTATGTCATATGTAAATCATATAATAGTTCGACGCATAAAAGTTGAGTTGTATTTTTAAATACGGGAATTTAACAAAATAAATGATATAGTATCACAAAATCGTTATAGTTACTCGTTTTGATACTTTTTGAAGTAAAACTTTTTTACGCACGCTTGACTTAGGGAGTTAGTTTGTGACGAGAGCGTTACAAAATGTGTGATGGGACGAGGTGAACGGAAGTTGAAAGGGAGATACAAGTCAGTGAAGATAGAAAGTTTTACTTCAGTCATTTGGTCTATAGCACACTCGTTTTTTTGTACTACATCTCTGTATCTCTTATAATATATTTTTTGTTTATACGTATGCCGGAAATATATTATAAACTTCTAAATGTAATAATTTTAGAAGATTTTTCTTGAAAAACCGTAAATTAATCTAAAATATTCTGATCAACGACTACGATTTGAAAGTTTGAGTTACTTAACAAAGTATCAAAACGCAACCTATTAATAAGTGAGATTAGAGACAATTTAAATGTTGCCATTTAAAATATTTCATAAATATTAGAGTTAACTCTATCTCAACTTTTGTGAGTCACATTTTAGTTTATTTTGAGTTTTTAATGTGAACATTAGCGCTGGTATCATTTCAATTCGCGCTGTTTTGTTTATTTCTACCATCGTATTAAGATAATTATGGTTGTGGGTAGGTGTTGATAATGCCTACCGCAACTCGAAGAGTCACCACTGTCGTTGATGGGACACCGCAAGGCGGTGGAAAGGTAATTTTTGTTTTAACGTTAACTTTCTTTTTATCTTTCTCTTTATTTTTTCTTCATTTTATCTCATTTTATAAATCGATGTGGGAAGCAAATGATTTTTAAGTGATATCTAAATGTCTAAAAGGATCAAAAATATTTGTTTGTTATAAATATGTATTTATGGGATCTGAGTAAAATTTACTTTACATGTTTACTGTCACTTAAGATCTTTTCCTTTCCATTTTCGAAATTATTTCAGATAATTATATTTTTTTAATAATAATAACACTAAATTCCATTTTCACTAAATTGAACGTTCAATGTTTATGCTTCTAAATTATTATCACATACATTAATGAAAAAATAATATTTTAGGTACAAAAGGTAAGTAACATTAAATGTTTCAAGTCACTTAGAACATTCTTTGCTTTGTAGTTTAGTAATGTATGAATCAGAATCTGATGCATTTTAGAGTGTTTTCATTGTAGTCGTCGTTTCGAAGATACTCTCATCCTGGTTCCTATATTTGAAAAACCATTAGTTTTGTTCATGAATGTGCTGTTTTCGAAAATGAAGTATAATAAATAACACGAGACATTTTAACTATAGGAACATGGCTTGATTTTGATTTAGGACGTAGACAATAATACCATTTATATATATATATATAATATATATTTATGAAAGATTTAGTATTTACAATAATAGACCATACTTTATTTTTATAAACATAGACAATAATATCAACTAAACATAGACAATAATAAAAGTTGCTGATAAACTTATTTCCTAAAATAGACTATAATTACTAAATTAGATTTTGTATAATTAAAATAATGCAACTTAGTCGCTCTATTATTTTGATAAATTCAACATAATATGATATGATAATATCAAACAACTGAAGTGACTGAAATAATTAATGCTTGTATATCCTTTTTTATTGGATAATTTTCGTAGTTATATTAAAACACAAATACAATATTTTTATACACTAACACCAAATATTTTTGACATTAAGAGTTAACTCTTTGTAAATAACATTTTTTTGCTTTTTATTAAAACTTATTTAATTTAACTGAAAAGGAGATTCTAAAATAAGCGTTTCCGAGATGGTCGGTCGATAAAGCGCAATAAACTCTACAATAATTTGTGGATTATTACAAAATATTGATATTTTTCACAATAGCCAATTGTAATCAAATTATTAATGGACACAGTTGACCATTGAAATTTACACTCTCAGAAGCGCTTTACAAAGAAGGGGCGTTCAAGTATAAAGTTAGAGAGAAGAAGAGTGGACAGTAAAACCTTAATTTTTATTATATTTATATGAATACATAGATGTCAAATTATTTCTCTATATTTAACTGTAATTAAAAGTTTAATGTTTATTTTTTGAACTTATAATATATTCACCTCATGCTGAGCGTCAAATTTAATTAAATAAAAAAGTATTTTCGTTTAGATTTGTAATTTTTCCCAAGATTTGTTCTGTATTTACGATACTGCATAATAAACTTTTCAATATTTTTGTTAGTCAGCCAAGGATGAAAAACGTTTGTTGTATATTAAAAGAATGTTTCTCAGTACATCTACCTACTTTCTGAGCGTCCAATGGCCTAGTCATTAGGGAAGTTTTCTGAAACTAATGACGGTATTCCTGCATAGTTAGATATTAACCAAAACAGGTGCCAAATCTCCTGCAGCATTTCCTGTAACCAGAACGGCCTAACTTTCTTTACCATCGCGTGAAGAAGCATACAGATTCTTATCTCCTTTTCTAGCAAGAAAACATCATGGTTTCGGATTTCAGAAAAACGTGTTTTCGTCTGTGTTAAAAACCCTTTTAGGATATTTCAGTACCTCAATTAGACCTCTGTCTTTGAAGTCACTTTCAATTTCTGAAAGTATTTCTCAATGTCTTCTTGGATGACATTAATTCTTGTTGGTATAAATTTTGAGCTAAAAGTTAGTAATCCTAGGTTTTCATTACAGAAATAAGCAATGCCATTTTTTTGCCAGTTCGGTTATCTTTGAAAGGGGTTTCTTGGTTTTTGTCGACGCTCTCAATTAAATTCTCTTTTGTTACAGAGATATGTTTATCTAACATTTTGATTCAGATTTATAAAATATCATTTCTTCCTTACTTAAAATTACGCATCCTTCCATCCCATTGAGCACTCAATCGGACTTTTACCAATAACTTTATTGTGCAAGGTTATTTTAGAGACTTTGAACTTTTTGGCTGCTTCGTATACTTTCAACCAACCTATTTATTGAGGTTATTGAGGATTTCTAAAACAAAGATGCAGTATTATTTTATATTAATGTCCATAACTGGATTCCTATAAAACACCAAAATACTGACGTGTACTCAACAGTATTTTTATAATTTGCAACTATATTAGTAAAATTGACTTCGTCATTTGTCTATTGTCGGAACTATTAATTTACGGCGTATCAGTTCAAATAAAACAGAGTCTTTGTACCTGGTAATGCTGTTTTTGGTCAGTATTTCCCATAGTACACAATTAAATTGTTTATGAAATGTTTGAAATGTGTAGTTATTATTTTTTTATACTTGAACGCCCTTATCCACTAGTATCTACATAAAGATAGTATAACAGTATCCTCGAATAAATAAATATTACAGAAAAAGAAAAAGCATCGTGACAAGAAGAGGGACAAAGACAAGGAGGTCCAAGCGTCGCTCATGGTCGCTTGTCTGAAGAGACTGTTGCCGGTTGGCCTCAACCTCTTCGCTGGCAGAGAACAGGAGCTTGTTCAACACTGCAAGGATCGCTTCTTAAAGGTAAGTCACTATAATATTCTTAAATCGGGATGCTATTTTATTATTTGTGTGTATTATATTTTTGGGGGGTTCACCTTTGTCGAAGAGGGTTAAAAATGTGAAGAGAGAAGGAAGGTGTCACATTCCTCACAGATTTCTAATAGGTAGTTACATACATAAATATCATGCTGTTTCTTAATTTTTTCGATATTAAAATTATGATATTTGGGATGTGCATCACTATAAGGCGGGACAACACAAACAGGGTGACCCATTATATGAGGTAGATTGATTGATTGATTGATTGGTTTAATGGCTTTCAGTTGTGCCAAAGTAGCACGGTTGATTCCGCCAATGTCACGTAGAGTGGAGAACACACGAAGGAGATTAATTGGTCGGTGCAGTAGAGATAACAGTCTCTATTTAATTTTGAAAACAGGCAAAATAGTCAGACTTTCATTGTTACACCATAACCTAAAACAACACAAACATTTAATGTTAAACTAAGACTACAGCTGTTAGTAACTAAACTATTACAAAATAATTACACTAGGACAGACACATGATTTATTTACAACTTAATTTTATTTATTTCAAAATATTTACACAAAAATCTACAATAGGGACTAAACACCAACATTAATAAACATTGAACATTTATAGGGCGGGGAATATCATGGGGAAGGATGTCGTATATAGGACGGATGAGTTTGGGACAGGAAAAAAGGATGTGGGAAACCGTGCCTTCGTCAAGGCCACATTCACACAATGAGTGGTCACGAACTCTGATTTTGGCCAGATGAACAGGTGTACACGCATGGCCAAGACGTAAGCGACATATGCTAGATGTTACCCAACGACGAGCATGTCTATGAAGAGAAAACCAAGGGCGTCTTGGGATGTCTGGTTGTATATTTGAGTAAAATTTACCCTTTACCAATTTTGATGAACTCCAAGATAAATTCCAGGACTTGTCCATATGGATTTTGGCTAGGGAACGAAGGTCTTGGCAGGAGTTTTTGTAGTGATCAAGGATACCAGTTTGGATTGCAGCTTTAGCACACGAATCTGCTGTCTCATTGCCTGCAATGCCTGAATGGCCTGGAATCCAGACGAGCAGAATATGCAGACCCTTTTGACTGCAAGAGAGCAAAGCCTCTCTAATCTTAAAAACAATAGAAATTTTCAATTTGCTACGAAAGGGATTTTCCTTAATGGCTAAGAGACAACTTAGTGAGTCAGTGAAAATTACTGTCGGTCCTAAGTCATGGGAGAGGGCAAAGAGGATGGCTTCCAGTATAGCAATAGCTTCACCGGTAAACACAGATGTTTCAGGGGGACACTTAAATTGGAGAATGATTTTAAATTTAGGGATCCAGCAGGCAGCACCAACACAGCTGGACGGGGAAAGTTTAGATGCATCGGTATATATATGATGATGATTTAACCAATTTTGATGAAGAATTTCTTGAAATTTTAACTTTATACCAGGATCTCCTTTTTTCAGACCCAAATCTGTGACGATAGGAACATTGAAGGTAAGGGCTTTGAAGGAAGTAGAGAATAAGGGATTGATACAAAAGGTTGAGAGAGGATTTGGGAGGTTTGAAAATTTGGTGTAGCTGATTAAAATGTAGGAACGTGGCCGGTTTGGGTTGCAGAGTTGGGAGAGCTTGTTGAGTTTAGGCCAAAGAGGATGGGAAGACAGCTGTAATGATTTTATGACAAAAGGAGCAAAGGAGGGTCAACACACTCAACCTGTAGGGCATTAGTAGGCGACGATTTCATGGCACCTAGGATAATCCGTAAGCTTTTGTATTGGATTTTATTTAACTTTTGTGATAGTGACTTACTAATAGGGTCTAAAACAAACAGACAATAATCCATATGACTACGTACAAGGGCATGATAAATTAATTTTAAGCAGTAGGGATGTGCACCCCACCATACACCTGAACTGCTCTTAATACATTAAGTGATTTTTCACACTTTTTGGAAATATATTCTATGTGGGAAAATCCATTCAGTTTTCTGTCGAGTATTATACCAAGAAATTTTGCCTTGTCCACCAGGTTGATGCGCTCACCCTGATAAACCAAATCAAAGACAGGGGCTACTCTTTTCCTGGTAAAGGTGACAGCCTGGCATTTGTTTATCGATAAAGATAGACCATTGTCACCCAGCCACTGGCCTAGGTAATGCAAAGCAGAGTTAAGTCGAAAAGATAAATTTTCTACTGAATTTGAACTATGATATAAAACAATGTCATCTGCATACTGCAAAATGTTACAAAAGCTATCAACAGACATATCGAGATCATGTGTATAAATACTATAGAGCAAGGGACTGAGGACAGAGCCTTGAGGGAGACCCTTCCAGATAAATCTGGGAGGAAGCACAAATAGTGGATGTCTCACAGATATTGTTCTGCAAGATAGCATACTACATATAAAATGAACCATTCTTGGCGGAATACTCAGCTGGTGCATTTTCTGGCTGAGTATCGGAAGAAGGACACTATCGTATGCAGACGCTACGTCCAGAAAAATGCCTACAAGATATTCTCCCTTAGCAAAAGCTAATCGAATGTCTGTTGTGAGTAAGCTTAAACTGTCAGTTGTGCTGAAACCCTTCCGGAAGCCAAATTGGGAGGGAGACAGAATGTTTCTACTTTCCACTATCCATTCCAGGCGATTTTTCAAAAGGTGCTCAGTAACTTTTGCCAGAGTAGACGATAAAGCAATAGGACGATAAGAATTACTGTCTAAGGGATTTTTACCTTGTTTTAATATTGGGATAATAATTTGAGACTTCCATGATTGCGGGACGATTCCTGTCATAAACAAGGTGTTAATTATGTTAAGATAGCAATGTTTTGCTTTATCATTTAAATTTTGGATAAGAGAGTATGGAATGCCATCTTCCCCAGGTGTTGAATCTTTCAATCCATTCAGAGCACACTGAAGCTCAGAAAAAGAAAAGGGGGCATCCATTTCATCCGAGATAGATGCTGGCATTGAAGTAAAGATGTTGTCCTCACAACGGACAAAGGGAGGGGCGAGTTTGTCTGCAAAATCATTAAGCCATACAGAAGGATCATTAGAGGATAGGCTATCAGAGGCTAGGGAGCGGCGAAATTTTTTAAGTTGGTTCCAAACTAGACGTGGAGGAGAGCGGGGAGTAAGGGATTCACAGAAGCGAACCCAACAAATTTTTTTCTTTTTTGACACCAAGCGTTTAAACTTGGCATCCAATTTTTGATACCTGATAAAGTTTTCAGGGCACATGTTCAGAGAGTATGCCTTTTCTGCTTCCGATCTTAGTTCAGCCAGGCGTTTGCAATCCTCATCCCACCAGGGGGTGGAAAGCAAACGTGTTTTTGAGTGGTGCTTTTTAGGAAAATGGGTATTAGCAGAATTTAAAATAGCATTAAGAAAAAGATCATAACAAATTAAAATATTTCCATCATCTTGAGAATCAGGGAGGATGTCAATCATGCTATCAACAGATTCAGCATAAGGAGAGAAATTAGAAAAATTCAATTTAAATTTATGAATAGGGATAGGGTTAGAAGGCAGGGAAGGTCGTAAGTGCATAGCAAGGATAATGGGAAAGTGATCACTGCCAAAAGTGGATGGGAGGGCTTTCCAGGACAACATAGAAGCTAAGCAAGGGGAGGCTAAGGAAAGGTCTACAGCAGATTTGGGGTTCTGATTAGGATAAGCTCTCCGAGTTGGTGAACCATCATTGAGAATGCAAAAGTTGAATTCATCAAAGACGTCCAACAACAGGAGAGCAAAACCATCAGTAAGGTGGGATCCCCAGGAGGTGTGATGGGAGTTGAAATCTCCCATGACAAGAACAGGGCTAGGAAGAGAGGAAAAGATAGAACGGAGTTCAGGGATAAGGGAAGGACTAGGATGAGGAATATACAGAGATAAAAAGGAAATGTCACAGGATCTAACAGCAACAGCATTGATGTGCTGGCTGGGGGAGGATATGGGGATTTGGGAGAAGGGGATTTTGTGCCGAATAAGGATGGCACTACCCGCATACCCATCACTTCTGTCATCTCTCAAACAGAAGAAACCCGGAACCCGAAAACGAGAACCTGGAACTAACCATGTTTCAGAGATGGCAATAATGGCAGGATTATGCAGGTTGATTAAGGATATGATTTCATGTTTTTTTGGGCGGATGCTCTTACAGTTCCATTGAAGGAAGCTGAGTGGGGCCATTTTTAAGAATAGAAAAGAGTTGAGCAAGTGATGCGGCAACGTTGGGCGGTAAGGACATATCATTACATGTAGTAATAATACTGAGGATCATTTGGACGAGGTTTTCTAATAGGTTACTACTATAAGGGGTTCATTACAGCCTATACAGTCCACTGCTGGACATAGGCCTCCACAAGTTTACGCCAAAAATAACGTGAACTCATGTGTTTTGCCCATAGTCACCACGCTGGGCAGGCGGGTTGGTGACCGCAGTACTGGCTTTGTCGCACCGAAGACGCTGCTGCCCGTCTTCGGCCTGTGTATTTCAAAGCCAGCAGTTGGATGGTTATCCCGCCATCGGTCGGCTTCTTAAGTTCCAAGGTGGTTGTGGAACCTTGTTATCCCTTAGTCGCCTCTTACGACACCCACGGGAAGAGAGGGGGTGGCTAAATTCTTTAGTGCCGTAGCCACACAGCAATGATGCACAGCAGTAATGATGATAAGGGGTTAGGGGACTTTGAGGGTTGTTTAGTGCACAACCATTAGGGAGAGAGGAAGGGATGTCACCTACAATGGATTGATGGGCTTGTTTATCGTACCCTTTGCCTAGAGCGGCTACAGGACGAGGATAATGCGTTACCGTTTTACGATAGGACCTATTTGGTGAAGAAGGAGGTTGTGTTGAGGAAGTGGGAATATATACGGGGGGAGTGAACATTTCCTTTGTCATCTCTGCATATGACCGACGAACAGGAGGATAGCGAGAGGATGCTTCTATATAGGATATGTTATCCGTGGACATATCGGTTTTAATTTTAATTTGACGGAGGTATTCAGGACAGTCCTTCTCGGTTGTAAAATGCCTACCAGAGAAATGTAAGCAAGTGGCATTTTCTTTAGTTACGTCGCATGACTCACCTGTGTGCGATTTTGAACACTTGTAGCACCTTGGCTGTGACCTGCATTGTGTCTTAATGTGGCCAAAACGGCAACAATTTAGGCACTGTATGGTAGGTAAATTATAGGTCTCAACTGGTAATGATGTATGGAACGAATAAACTCTACTTGGGAGGATTTGACCTCTAAAAGTTAGAACCACTGACTGGGTTGGGACCCAAGTGACTACGCCTTCCTGAATGTTTTTGCGATTAAGCCTACGAGCTTTCATAATTGAACCGCAGCCAGATGGGAGCTCTAATGACTCCACTAATTCCTCCATTGACCAGTCAACCGGAATACCCTTTACAAGACCCATTCTAGTTATATTGTAAGTCGGTACAGAAGCATTGAACTTACACATTCCTAATATGGGATTTTTTAAGAAATCATTTGCAGTTTGAGCTGAAATAAATTCAACAGAAATCTTGTTTCTGCCTACATTTTTAACGCCGTCTTTCACAACCGAGCCAATTTTGTGTGTGTGTAAAAATTGGCCGAATTTCAAAGCGCGAATAGTAGTTCCTGAGGCTGGGTCTGGGGTTTCACGGGCAACATGGACAATGAAGGGACCTTTGTCGTCATCAGAGTAACTCTTAGGGCCTTCGGAAAAGGATGGGTGTGTGTAAAGAGATTGTATTGACGGGCTAGCCGTGGATGGATGTACAATAATTTTTTTAGAAGAGGAATCGCTGGAAGAGTTAATAGCTGGGCGTTTTCTCATATTTTGATGAGAGGAAGAGGATTCAGATGTAATTCTATCGTCAGTAGAACCACCCGTATCTGGCGGGTCTGGAGGACGATCGAGATCCATTTTTAAAATTAAATATATACACTAAACTTACAACACAATTATAATTAAACACTTACCTACAATAATAATGTTAGTTTAACCACTAATCCCACAATAATCTACTATTTACACTGTAAACAATAAGAAATAAGACACCAAGATCACTAAAACACGTGTGTTGACCACAGCTAACGCAAGCGGAAAAAAAAACCATGAGGTAGATTAGACTGAGAAATTGTTTTTCTAAATTTGTCACGTAAATGAGTCAAATATTATATGATGAGGGTAGAAGACATTTTATATCGAATTTCGTCACTTAAATTTTTTGCTATGTACGAGTATGTTTAATGGCAGTAGATAATTTGACATTCGACTAATAAATACATTTTTTCAACATACAGAAAATGTCAGAACAAGATGTTGCCGAATTTGCCAAAACACAGCTAACATTGCCAGATAAGATCGACCCAGCCGATGAAATGTCCTGGCAACACTACCTCTACAGCAAATTGGGATCCAAGAGCAAGACTACCGTCACTGTGGAGACTTCCGAAAATAAGGCAAAAATCATCGACGATACAGTGGAACGCATTGTAGCAATGAGCAAAGTGTTGTTCGGTTTGCATATGGTGAGTCATTTTATAACAATTTAGTAATATGGTAGCATAATTTAGGAATTTAATTTCAGTGACTTTTTGTTTCCGAAAGTTTGGTGTCTTATCTTTTAGGAAATGTTTGATATTTACGTTCAATACAATGAACAAAATTGTTTGGTTAAAGAACTTAAATGTTAGTTGGATTTAACAGATCTTCAGAGAGAGATTTAATTAGATCTTCAATGTCCAAAGCGCTAGAAAACCTATTTGCCAACGAAAATTTAATCCATATAACATCATGCTATCTCTTAGGAGCTACACAGTAGCAAAAACCATTAACTGGTCTGACAAGAATGTTTGCAAATTTTATTTGGTTAGTTTAAAAAATTTTACCTTAAAAATTTTTGCCTTGCTTTCGTTTAGATCGATCACCCCCAACAAATGAGTAAAAACGTGTACCGTTCCGTCGTTTCGATACAACGTAAACGCGCTGTCATCGCCTGCTTCAGGCAGACCTCTCTACACTCGTTACCAAGGTTCACTAAATGTGTTGTTTGTTTGTTTACTGTTCTGTAAATAGATTGATGTTTGCTGGTTTTAACATTATTTTTAAATAATTATAACAGAAAATAATTAATTTACTGCCTCATTGGTTTTGTGTTTTAAAATTAATATTACAAAAACTGCTAGTCTAGTTCTAGTGAAGATAATATTTAATAAAATAGTCCGGTCAAATTATACACAAAAATAGTGATAAAAGAACAGAAACTACGACAGAGGGTAATTTTTGCTAGAGACCAAAATTCCGCTTTGTCGGAGTTTTTGTTATTTGAAATGTCTATTTTGACCGGACTTACAAACTGTAGCATCATTTTGTTACGACTAATATAAACATTTAAATATATTTAAAATTTGACTGTTATACTCAAGCTATAAGTGAACTACAGCTTCTTTTTGCCATAATAAGTTCCATCCAAAACCATTCAAACACAAAACATCAAATAGTTGAACAGTAGCCATATACGTTAATGCGAGTGAAACCGCGATAGACGTATTGTATATAATATGAATGTAACATTACTGTAATTTCAAACCACATGTTTTTATTTAACCTAATAGCTTAAGTTATATGCATGCTGCATTGGACTAACAAGGCGACCAAGCCGAAACAGCGTTCAGACAATTGGAAGAGAATACTTTGTGCGGCGAGAAAAAGAGCAGCCGTCGCTTGCTTAAGATCTAAACATCTGTATAAAATCAGTCGGTAAGAACAAACCGTCCAAAGAGCAAAATACCATACCAAAAAAATTACCTGTTTTTTGATGTGCAATGCAAGAGTGCTTGAAAGCTTGAAGTTAACCGCTTTGAAGACACGCTATTAGCGCTGTAATTTCAATAAAATATTTTTAAACATGATAACCTTTCGATTATTATATTTGTATTTCAGACATCGAGCGTGTAACATTTTCGCTCGGACATACTACGAGCTATGGCTGGAAGAAGAAAATATTGGACAAGAAGTTATGATAGAGGATTTAACGGTAAGATACACATAAATGTATCTAAATAGGTTGTTCATCCAAATTAATACTGATATTGGGAATTTTTGTTTACCTATTTTGCTTTTGTTCCTAAAAAAGGTAAAGGTATGGGATTTTAACGGAACTCTAATTTGTATGCATTACCGTATTTTATCTTTTCTAAATGACGAAGTAATTGGTTACAACTACTTTGATCTTAAGGAAACCTACGTTATTTTTGGCAAATAAATAAATAAATAAATTATTTCGATTAACGTAACGAAGGCTATTAAACTACGGAATAAGTAAAATAATGTCTACTACGTCGTTACTATACAAATAAAAAATAATAATAAACCCCTCACACTTAACGATCCACAGTAAGGTTTGCTTCGTTGCCTAAAGAGTAAAATCTAATAATAATTCCACTCCAATAACATAATTTATTTCAAGTAGGGCACAGCAGGAATAATCCTGTTCTAAATTTTGCTCAACCTCAACCTTACAGAAGATAATAGCTTATTAACTGTGATTTTGTCTCAACTAGTGTTGTAACCTTGTGGTAAGTAAGGTGACCAGAACTAGAGGGGGGTAGAAATTAGCAACGCGATTGCCGTGTTTTTGGTGTTGCAGGCATCTGTAGGCTACGGTAATCGCTTACCATCAAGGGTCGTAATGTATCGCTTCAGCCTGTAATATCCCACTACTGGACATAGGCCTCTTTTCCCATGTAGGAGAAGGATTAGAGCTTAATCCACCACGTTGCTCTAATGCGGGTTGGCGGATATATTCCCTACTATGAGTAACGATCGCTATCAGGTGTATATGATAACAACCGGGACCGACGGCTTAACGTGCTCTCCGAAGCACGGCGGGGAGACCCACAAGGACTGTATAAACACCCAGACAACGGCAAACACCTGCCAATACAAATATTTGTCATATGCGGGGATCGAACCCGCAACCGCCAGCGCAACAGACACAATCCATGGCTGTGACCGTTGCGCCAACGCGGCGTCGATGGTCGTAATGGATGTACCTTAACTTTATAAATTACGAGCGGGACGCTTCCCAGCAATCGTTCGAGGACGCGGAGCTGAAGAAGAGCGACGTGGTGGAGGAGGAGGGCAAGCCGGACCCGCTGACGCAGCTCGTGACCACGTTCTGCCGCGGGGCCATGACCGAGCGCTCCGGCGCGCTGCAGGTGGGCCGCGGGGTGACTGGGCGCGCTAGCGAGCCGTTCCATCTGGGGCGTGTCGTATGCGACATTTAACGGCATTCATATTCAGAAATGGATCCGATTGTCTCATATTATTATTATTATTATAAGTTAAGTGCTGTGTGGCTACGGCACTAAAGAATTTAGCCACCCCCTCTCTTCCCGTGGGTGTCGTAAGAGGCGACTAAGGGATAACAAGGTTCCATAACCACCTTGGAACTTAAGAAGCCGACCGATGGCGGGATAACCATCCAACTGCTGGCTTTGAAATACACAGGCCGAAGATGGGCAGCAGCGTCTTCGGTGCGACAAAGCCAGTACTGCGGTCACCAACCCGCCTGCCCAGCGTGGTGACTATGGGCAAAACACATGAGTTCACGTTATTTTTGGCGTAAACTTGTGGAGGCCTATGTCCAGCAGTGGACTGTATAGGCTGTAATAATTATAAGTTAAATTAATCTTTTCTAATCAACAATGCTCTGGTAATACTTCTTGCGTACATTTAGAAACCACGGTACATTTTACCTTTATTAAAAGATTTAAAAAACAAGATATCCATTTAGCGAGTCCACTCTTGTGTATTAATAATTCTCTACAAAAATGTTTTATTATTACCTAAAGTTACGTATACCAACGTATGTAATTTATTTACACAGGAAGATCCACTGTACATGTCCTATGCGCATATAATTGCAAAGTCCTGTGGAGAAGAAGAGGAAGAGGGAGGAGAGGAAGAAGAGGGGGGTGGAGGGGAGGCTGAGGCGGGCGAGGATGAAGGCGGAGCTAGTATACATGTGAGATAATTTTTGCAATATTCTAAATTTAAAAATACTTAAATTTCGAATCTAAGTGACGGTGTTAAAATTTCTCATGTTCATCATTATTTTGTCCGTTTGTCACTTTTGGGATTAACAAAATATTGTCTTATCACAATTTTTTATAGCCATTAATAGAACTTGATATGGGTGAGGAATAACTGACTTTAGATGCAGTCAGTTCTTTTTCAAAGACCTTAACTTACTCTACCTTAACTTTCATCTGTCCACAAATTTCAATATTTATAATGTTTCATCATTTCCGTCAGAAATATTTTTGACCGCGTTCGTATACTTTTTTATTTTGTTTTCTTGCATACATTTACTGTGTATATATAAAATAATGCAACACGTTATGTTACAAGCAGAAAACGATGGATACTTATATGGTACGTAAAAAACTTTATTAGTAAGTAAAATATGTTATTCCGGATTGAAAGAATTGTATTTTGATTTGTGTAAAAATTACATTATTCAATGTTTTAAATGACTTCGTCCCTATCAATGCAGATCAAAAATTAGTCATAAAACAACTGTATATTATGGGATAATTATTATTATTGTAGGCTCTGTTAAAAGCCTTTATTAAAAAAATGAATGCTTTCAAAAGTCAAATAAGGAAAAATTATCCAGTGAAAATAAAAATATATAATAACAATATAATAAAGTTTGATACGAATCCAAAGGATTTATAACTTTCGAAAACAATCTGAAGCACGATGAATCTGCGCTGTTGATGGCGTCATCAAGCAGGAGCGCATTTTTCATTCTATCAACGAATGTCACTGATGTTGGAACATGATCTCCAATTTCGAGGCATCGAAGAGAAATTATAACTGTTAAATAGAACCACACACCCATATATATATATATACGTTGTCAGCTATATAGCTAATAAGAATCAGTCTATACTATTTGCGCTGTAGCATGGTGCGGGTGACATTTTCAGTAACGTTTCGTTTCACTCTTGAAAGTTGCCGCGATTTATTAATTAAGACTTAGTATTTCAGCTGTATCACATTCGTAATATATTAAATCATTAATAACTGAAGTAAATGAAGTTAAACTCAACCAGAATGTTCTAGTCTACAAATGATGTGTAATGGAACTAAAAATTAAGCAAAGTATTATGCGCATAACGCAACGCCATAGACATATTTAGTGATGAGATGTACTGCTACGATGGATAGTCGATGTTTTTTTATAGCAAAAAAATCATAAACGCGATTTTTATCATTTTATATAAGCATAAAGATATTATTGTGTAGCCATAAATTATATATATTGACAAATTTATACTAGTA
Organism: Melitaea cinxia; assembly: GCF_905220565.1. Taxonomy (NCBI): domain Eukaryota; kingdom Metazoa; phylum Arthropoda; class Insecta; order Lepidoptera; family Nymphalidae; genus Melitaea; species Melitaea cinxia. Next base: position 4,427,451 of record NC_059421.1, on the reverse strand, counting down.
GTTACACTGCACAACTGAATAACATACTAATTTTCATAACACTTCTTCTAACTTCAATAAGAATTAGATTTATGCTGCGAGTATCGTTAGTGATAAAAATGAATTGCCTAACATCACATCCCTAGTCATGTGGTACTGACAGATGTCAACGTCATAAAGGCAACTATCACCCGCACCATACTACAGCGCAAACAATATAACTACCTGTAATCTCGAAGCATTGATTTTTAACGGACTTCCAAAAAAGGAGGAAGTTCTCAATTCGATTGTATTTCTTGGAACGAAGTTCCTTACGGCAGGCTTGGGGGAGATAGAGATTTTGCTGGGCGAAAATGTGAGACTAAAACCGTGAGAAAAATAAATAACGGAAGTGACGTAATATCAGTCACACGACTGTATAATATGACGTATGTAAAACCAAACTCATTTAACATTAGCAGCTATAAATTTTTGGCGTTTTTTGGTAAAATAATGAATTAAATAGCTATCGTTTGGGTGTAGTATCTATTTCTATAGTCTATTTTTTTAGAAGTCTCCTAAATGGTAAACAAATATGGCGTACTTCCGACCGCAGAAAATTAGAGTAATAGTGTAATTTAGTAAAGTGACATAAAGAGCAAATGAATGCAAAATACTAATATGCCATAGATGAGAGTAAATTTCATTTTTCATTCAAATATTATTGAAATTATTTCAAAACCTGATAATATATTTAATATTTTTTTATTATTGTTATCTCAAAACTTATGACTGGATGAACCGATTTCAATGATTTTTATTTTAGTCGAAAGGTGGTGCGTGTCATGTGGTTCCATTTAAATTTAATTGAGATCTAACAAGTACTTTTTAAGTTATATCTAATAATGCGTATTTGCTTGACTATTTTTTGTCGACCTACGTTGTATTATACCGCATAACTTTTAACTGTGTATTTGAGGATTCTAGTTTTATTCGAAAGCTAATACTTGTCTTGTAATCTCATTTAAATTTAATCGAGATATAATGAGTACTTTTTTGTGATCTTTGATGACCCGTATTTATGTGACTGTCGTGATGCCATCTATCAGAATTCAGTAAAACTACTTCAGCTCGGACTATTAATCTACTACGTAGTGAGCGATATTATCCACTAGAGGGCAGTAGAACTGCTACCGCCCTCTAGTGGATTCTTTAGTGAATCCTCTAGTGATCCAAGAATAAACTTGTTCTTTATGAATACTTTTTTTTGTTGATGATTATTGTTTTAGTTGAAATCTGATACTTGTCTTTTGGTCCCATTTTAATTTGATCGAGATCTGATGACTTCTTTTTAATAATCTTTGTGCGGATTATATTTAACGCGGATTTACTTGACTATTTTGCGTCTTATTACGTTGTATTACTTGTCGATGTAATTAATAATAATAATAATAATAATGTTTATTTCAGAATAAGTCTTACAAGTTGCTTTTATACAATACTTCTGCCAAACTGTAAAACAGTTTGTTGGCAAATGTAGCTCCTAATTTACATTGTAGGTAATACTCATTCTTACTGACTATTGTTAGTTTATTTTACACTAATTAAAATTATTTACAAGAAAATACATACTTAAGTTAGATGTTATATAATTCGATAATTCTTTCCTTGAGAACACTTAAAAGCCTCTTTTGTAGTTGATTTTTAAAAGATCGTTTTGTTAATTTATTGTTTTTTAATGTTAGTGGCAAATTATTAAAAATTATAGGCTCCATATATTTTCTTTTACGTTGACCGAAATAATTACTATATGTAGGTACTCCATATACTTTTTTGCTGACTGTTTTACGCCCCATAGGTTTATTAATACAAATTTTAAATTCATCGCAACACACACACACAGAATTGCTGAACAGCTATCAACAAAGTTACTTTGTCATGGACTGGCAGCATATTACACTCGATGAATAATTCCTCGTAATCACTGGATTTACATTTCTTTTTGACTTTATTGTTAACTAGCTGTTTTAAGAACCTAGTCTGTATTAATTTTAATTTGTCTAAATATGAATTAAAAAATAAAAATAGAAGTCGGTTTTTTTGCGAGCAAACACAATTATAAAAGTCCAAAGTCTTACATACAACCATATACTTATACCGATGTACCGTCAGCTATCATCGTCAATAAAACACAGTGACTGACGTTGAGTGCGGTGCATAAGCAAGCTGTCTTAGCTGATAAGAGAAAGTTTCTATCAACAAATGTCAGTGACGCTGTGTGATGTTGGCACAGGAGCAAGAGATGGAGAAGCAGAAGCTGCTGTTCCACCAGGCGCGGCTGGCGGCGCGCGGGGTGGCCGAGATGGTGCTGCTGCACATCTCCGCCAGCAAGGGCGTGCCCAGCGACATGGTCATGAAGACGCTGCAGCTCGGCATCTCCATCCTGCGCGGCGGCAACATCGACATCCAGATGGTGAGGCCACTTGTTCATCTGTATCTCCGGCACATCTCCGCCAGCAAGGGCGTGCCCAGCGACATGGTCATGAAGACGCTGCAGCTCGGCATCTCCATCCTGCGCGGCGGCAACATCGACATCCAGATGGTGAGGCCACTTGTTCATCTGTATCTCCGGCACATCTCCGCCAGCAAGGGCGTGCCCAGCGACATGGTCATGAAGACGCTGCAGCTCGGCATCTCCATCCTGCGCGGCGGCAACATCGACATCCAGATGGTGAGGCCACTTGTTCATCTGTATCTCCGGCACATCTCCGCCAGCAAGGGCGTGCCCAGCGACATGGTCATGAAGACGCTGCAGCTCGGCATCTCCATCCTGCGCGGCGGCAACATCGACATCCAGATGGTGAGGCCACTTGTTCATCTGTATCTCCGGCACATCTCCGCCAGCAAGGGCGTGCCCAGCGACATGGTCATGAAGACGCTGCAGCTCGGCATCTCCATCCTGCGCGGCGGCAACATCGACATCCAGATGGTGAGGCCACTTGTTCATCTGTATCTCCGGCACATCTCCGCCAGCAAGGGCGTGCCCAGCGACATGGTCATGAAGACGCTGCAGCTCGGCATCTCCATCCTGCGCGGCGGCAACATCGACATCCAGATGGTGAGGCCACTTGTTCATCTGTATCTCCGGCACATCTCCGCCAGCAAGGGCGTGCCCAGCGACATGGTCATGAAGACGCTGCAGCTCGGCATCTCCATCCTGCGCGGCGGCAACATCGACATCCAGATGGTGAGGCCACTTGTTCATCTGTATCTCCGGCACATCTCCGCCAGCAAGGGCGTGCCCAGCGACATGGTCATGAAGACGCTGCAGCTCGGCATCTCCATCCTGCGCGGCGGCAACATCGACATCCAGATGGTGAGGCCACTTGTTCATCTGTATCTCCGGCACATCTCCGCCAGCAAGGGCGTGCCCAGCGACATGGTCATGAAGACGCTGCAGCTCGGCATCTCCATCCTGCGCGGCGGCAACATCGACATCCAGATGGTGAGGCCACTTGTTCATCTGTATCTCCGGCACATCTCCGCCAGCAAGGGCGTGCCCAGCGACATGGTCATGAAGACGCTGCAGGCAAAGGTTATCTATATTGTATCTCCAGAGAAGTATTCATAAGTTGATCTCTGTGCCAGTGGTTGTAACCACCTTGTAATATATTTATTTACTGAAGAACAATCAACTTTTAATAGCGTTGTGATTACAAGAATCCGTTTAAGGAAAAATGTTGTGCAGGACAACATTTCTTTAATATTAACATGTTATTTTATTTTAGTTTATAAAATGACTGCACGAATAACACAAAATGCCTGAGCCTGAGTAGGCGGGGCCTGAGCCCGAGTGGGCGGGGCCGAAACCAGAGTGGGCGGGGCCTGAGTCCGATTAGGCGGGGCTTGGGTCTGAGTAGGCGGGGCCTGGGGGGGGGCGTGATCAGTGGGCGGGGCATGGTAGGCGGGGTCAGTGGGCGGGGCTTGGCCCACGGTGGGCGGAGCTTGGTCCCCAGTGGGTGTGGCCTCCGCAGCTCGTTGTGCCCTTGTCCTGACGCCCTTGAAGTCCTTGATATCTGGGTCTCCTTCTGCGGGCAGTTGAACTGAAGATGACCCCTTTCGCCGCACTTGTAGCACATGACTCCAGAGCTTTTCTTCGTAGGAGCCTTAACCTCCTTAACTTCCTCAGAGACCTCGCGGATCTTATGGGTTTGCCGTATGTCATGGCGAACAGCCTCGACCTCCAAAGCATGCGCCAATGCTTCCTTTAACGTGGTATGGTGACGAAGCCTCACTGCAGCTCTGACCTCCAGGTCTTTGATTCCGTCGACAAATGCTTGAACAATATTCGTGTCTACCATATTGGTGTCTGCTCCTGGGTGTGCCTTCCTGACGAGTTTTTCAATTTTGTGTTGCATTTTGTGTTGTTTGATGCTTAATTATTGGTAAACCTATATTTTTGATTGTAGTTTTAATAAAGAAAAACTTTCAGGGTATGCTCAATCACCTGAAGGACAAGAAAGACGTCGGCTTCTTTACTTCAATTGCTGGTCTCATGAACTCCTGTTCAGTTCTCGACTTGGACGCTTTTGAACGGAACACTAAAGCTGAAGGTACTTATTAGTGACATGATAGTAGTGTAGTACGTCCAGTCCTATGCTTCCACAAGTTCTCGCTAAAAATGGGGTGAACTCATGTCTGTTGTTCATTCTTAGTTTAGTGGAAAATTCAAGAACAATTATTTGTATAGGATTGGGAGTCGGTTTAGAAGGTGCGGCGGGAGAGAAAAACATGCACGATGCTGAGTTCACTTGTGCTCTGTTCCGATTTATACAACTTACTTGTGAAGGTCATAATTTGGGTAAGTGCCGTAAAATATATTTTAAATAAATTCAATTATGTATAATACAAGGGATTTAAAAAAACAACGATCTCATTGTTATAGTATTTTTTCAAGAATACTGAAATACTCATTTTCTTATTTCATTAGTTTATGATAGTTTTTAATAATTTGGAATAGGAACATTATTCTTCTGGGCTTGGACTTGTTTTTGATGAGTAGTGTGAGAGACATCACTATTCAGAGATAAGACCGCCCGCCCATTGCACGTTCTGTAATTAATTATAAGCTTTCCTTTTGTATAATTATTGTTTTCTACTGTGTGCAATAAAATTGTCTATTATTATTATTTAAATCTCCCATTGCCAATTAAGGTAGAGTAAATTTAACCGTGAGCTCTGGTCCCCAGAGTGGCAGAATTACCTCCGAACGCAGGCCGGCAACACCACCACGGTGAACGTGGTGATCTGCACCGTGGACTACCTGCTGCGCCTGCAGGAGTCCATCATGGACTTCTACTGGCACTACTCCAGCAAGGTATTTCTACTGGCACTACTCCAGCAAGGTATTTCTACTGGCACTACTCCAGCAAGGTATTTTTTTGACGCTAGAAAAAAATGCCTTTATGCACTGAGCCGCCGCCGACTCCGGCGGGACCCACACACCCGACACGGCCGCGCGCCTTTTTTTCTTCACGGCTGGGCTAGCCCACCCGGTGACGCTGTCGAGGCCGGTAGGGCTAACAGTTGTACACAATCCGACAAAAAACCATGAGCGCTCTATTACCCGGTGGCGCGTGAGAGGAATAGCGTTCTTCCGTCTCTCTATTGCGAAAGGGGCACAAATCGGCTACTATCACACATTTTTAACACCGTTCTGAGTTCACTTTCATGACACGTAATTGAGTTATTTTTCTACATCTCTTACACACTAACTCAGAAAACTTATTTATAATATATCCATTGTAAAACGTCAGATTGTGAACTGAACATTTGCATATCTGAAATATTGTATATTTTAAGAGATCGTTGACCTAATTTGATAATTTCTATTTACAACATTTTTCCGTGCCTCGGAGAGCACGTTAAGCCGTCGGTCCCAATTTTTATCATATACACCTGATAGCGATCGTTACTCATATTAGAGAATATATCCGCCAACCCGCATGCAGCAGATGGATTAAGCTCTGATCCTTCTCTTATATGAGGCAAGAGGCCTATGCCCAGTATTGGGATATTACAGGCTCAAGCGTACAACATTTTTTTTAGTATCATATACTACATTATCTCATGACTGAGAACAGACAACCATTGATATACTGTATCGAGTGACAGCTGTAAATGGTTGTCTTGTAGTTATGATCTTTTTCCCAATTATTTAGGACCCAATACCGTGATTTTCTACATGAAACATTATAGTATCTTTGTAATAAACTCCTTTATCCTACCTAAAATACATCCTCAAAATCTTTCGACAAAAAGATTTTAATACATTATGTTATCAACAGGAATTAATAGACCCAGCAGGAAAAGCGAATTTCTTTAAAGCAATTGGCGTTGCTTCGCAAGTGTTCAACACGCTCACTGAGGTCATTCAAGGTCCTTGTACTCAGAACCAACAAGCTCTGGCACATTCGAGGTATAGTTAAAATCTTCCGAAAATACTTTATAACCAATAACTTTGGTATGTGTAAATTTGTCGGTAAAATAAATAAAAGGATAATAAACTATATAAGCTACTTACAAAGATTTTTGCCGATTTATTATCGGGAAATTAGAAACCATAAGAATCTCAATAAAATGTTTATGAGCAATATTATTACTTTTTTAAATAACATTTTCCATAGTTATTCGTTTCTGGAGTGTAAGCTGTCTATACCAAAGAAAAAAAAATATCGAAAAATTTATTTTGAAAAAAAATTAATTATTAAAAAAAAACAAAACCCGACTGCAACTAATAACCACTAAAAAGGGAAAAACAAGCTTTATAATTTAGTGTGAAGTATATTTAGTGAAGTATAAATTATAAGTAAATAAATAAATAAAATTTAGTGCACCGTGTAATTAATATATTACTTTCATAAACTACAGATATTTTAATGTATTAATAATATACTCGTAATTATATACTTCAAATTATTTCAAGCCATTTAGGCTGTGGTAGATCAACAAATAAGCGTACAGCTCACCTCGTGGAAAGCAATTACCGTAACTTATAGATGTCTGCTACACCAGAAGCATTGCAAGCGCGTTGCCGACCCTATCCCCAATTCCCCCAGGAGTTGTGGTCACCTTAATAACCAACAGGAACAAAACACTCATTGATGGCAGTATTATTTAGCTTTGACCTTCTGTAAGGTCGAGGTACTACCCCATTCGGGCTGCCCTATATTTTGAGCAGGAAATTTCTTGCCATGCCGTATCTCAGTTAATTTACATACATACATACATACATACATTCCTATTCCATACATACAACATTACCCCCCTTCTGCAGTCGGGTAAAAAGGACGACAGCAGAAATTTTTCATATCGGTTGTCAATTGTGATCTTCAATTTTGACCATTAAATCTCTAGATTATGGGACGCAGTGGGCGGTTTCCTCTTCCTGTTCTCTCACATGCAGGACAAGTTGTCGAAGCACTCGTCTCAAGTGGACCTGCTGAAGGAGCTCCTCAACTTGCAGAAAGACATGATCACCATGATGCTGTCCATGCTCGAGGGGAACGTTGTCAATGGTAAGAAAAAATTTGAAAACTAATTTAAGTTGGTAAATTTGAAAACTAATACGTGTATTTCATAAAAATTAAGTTATAACAATGCGAATGACCTCTCACCTCACGGAATCAATAGAAATACAGTCAACAATTCAGCTTGTTACTATTTTTTGCAAGATTAATTACTCTTTAAAAATATAATTTTCTTCGGGACAAAATTATTACTGTTTTTGTATTTAAACTTTTGAAACTGAAATAAAATGTGTCAAAAAAAGACATGGAATACCAGAACAACTTATAAACATTAGAATTTAGAATTAAATTGTTAAAGCTTTGAATAATTATGATTTTTATTCGTCTCCAAATTGTAGAACATGAAATAAGACAAAACTTCTTTTATTATAGGGACAATCGGTAAACAGATGGTGGACACACTGGTTGAATCAGCGTCGAACGTAGAACTGATATTGAAGTACTTCGACATGTTCCTGAAACTAAAGGATTTGACATCAAGCGCCAGTTTTAAGGAAATTGACACTAATAGCGACGGTTGGGTTCTACCGAAGGACTTTAAGGAGAAAATGGAACAACAGAAGAGCTATACTCCGTGAGTTGGCTTAAGTCATTACTTAATTTATTTATAGTGCCCAGGATTATAAAATTTTATTGCTATTTACCCTTCTTTTACCTCTAAGATAAACACTTACTATATTTTACATAAGCCCTCCACGTGGAGGTACAATTGCCTGAATCACGATAGTACTAAGTTTTAGAGATACAAACATAACACATATACAGACAAGATGAACAGACGGACAAAAAATGGTACAAACAAACATTAACAATCATTTGGAATATACTGGTTGGAGAAGAAAAAATGTAACAATACAGAAATATAGCCGATTAAAAGGATGTTGCATTCGTTTCTAAGAGATGAAAGATTCAGTTAAAAATAATGTTTCAATTCTTCAATTACAGAGAAGAAATCGAGTTCCTCCTAGCGTGTTGTGAAACAAATCACGATGGTAAATTAGACTACGTTGGCTTCTGTGATCGTTTCCACGAACCAGCCAAAGAAATTGGTTTCAACCTTGCTGTTCTACTCACCAACTTATCGGAGCACATGCCTAACGAACCTAGGTAAACATTACGATAAATTTTAATTTAAGTCTTAGTATAATAAAGAGAGTAATCGATTTTAAATGTTTTGAATAAGTGTTTAATTTGCCTCTTTTTGATCTTATTATACCGACTTGGTACACCTCAAAACATCCGCTTATTACCTACGTCCTAAGGTTAATTTTTAGAGACTGCTTTATAATCAAGACTAACTTTTATACAATTCTTTAATATATAATGCAATGAGCATCAATAAATAAATAATGATTGCTACGACTAGATGAACAAAATGACCATTAAATAACGCGTAACTGAATTATATTAAATATCTTTTCAGATTAGCTCGCTTCCTTGAGACTGCAGGTTCCGTGTTGAACTACTTCGAACCATTCCTAGGCCGTATCGAGATTATGGGCGGTTCCAAACGAATAGAGCGCGTGTATTTCGAAATCAAGGAGTCCAACATTGAACAGTGGGAGAAACCACAAATTAAGGTACCTTATTTCGTTCTATCCTTTTATCTAACGATTTTATTTGCTATTTTGATCAGAGTAACTTATGCATCGAAAATTGTAATCTGGCTTGAAGGACCAACAGTATCACAAATATATTGTAACCCAATTTCTATATTCAGAAAATAATTCGTTTTGCACACTTATTGTTAAATTTCTGACATGTCGTGCAAAACTAATGGTTATCTAAATATAGGACCCGGGTATAGGATAATACAATTAATAATATCTATTTAATGGAATATTTAATGAATTTTCACTCTATTCTGATGACTAGCCTAATTATTCTACTCCAAGTATTATGGGTGCTCTCGCCTCTAGTCTGGTCGGAATATATGTATTTATTTATATATGTATTCTTTGAAAGAAAGTTTATTGAAAACAAATAGCTATAGCAGCCAGCTTTTACCTATGCTAGGCGTACACAGGCGTTAAGCTGCTTACGTATTAACATTTATGTTTATTTATTTAGTATCTAATAACAAACTTTTTTTTGTTCCTCAGGAATCGAAGCGAGCGTTCTTCTACAGTATCGTAACAGAAGGTGGTGATAAGGAAAAGTTGGAAGCTTTCGTTAACTTTTGCGAGGACGCCATCTTTGAAATGACCCACGCGTCCGGTCTAATGGCGGCCGGCGATGACGCGGTCGGGGGGCCCAAGCATCGTGAGGCCTACCACGTGTATATGGGCGATGATGAGGAAGAGAGGTGAGAAGAATGTTGATGTAATGTAATAAAGACTACTGCACTATGCTGTGTTATACAGAAATGTATTGTACTGTACTGTACTGTACAGTACTGTGCTGTACTGTACAGTACAGTACAGTACATGTGTACAGTACAGGTGTATATTAAAAGTAAATTTTTATTTAAAACTTAATATTGAAGTCTTGTTGCTTGAATAACAAAATTCAATAAGCGCTTTTGAGGAGAAGTAAAAAAGTTAAAGTATTAATATGTTGCGTGTATCAGAATATATCATTTAGCTACTGTGTGGAAGCTAAACTTTGTTCCTTAAAGAAAGTGGTCCTTCAAAACTGAATTCAAAACACATTAATATTCTTTTATTGCAGAGCTGGAAAGGACCCATTCCGTCGAGGTTATCAATCTGTGAAAGAAGGCATCGCTGCTGCATTTTCATCCTTATCACCATCTAACATAAAGTCTAGAATCGCAGATCTCCAACAGATGCCTCCCGCGGAACTTGTCGTCGGCTTCTTTAAGCTATTCTTTTACTTCTTCTACTACATTGGATACGGTTGTGTCGTTGTTTTGAGGTGAGTTTGAAATTTATTTCCAGATAAATGCGGTTCAATATCGATTGTATTATTAATAATGATTATCTCATTTCACGCAACGTTATCGGTGCACAGTCATTGGTAAAAATTCATATATCATTTAATGTTTGTTAAGTATAGTTTTGTTTTGTATCTTACTGTAAATGTGGGAAACGTAACTTTTAATATATGTAGGTGCTAGTACGTCAATATATTGAGGTATACTAATATGCTCCGTCTTACATCTGTTTTTTTTTTTTTAAAGATTTTATCTAACTATTCCAGATTTTGTGGTCATATTAAGCGCATTATAATGTTCTAGAAATTCAAGCATTTACAGTAATATACGTGTACATTTTATTTTGTATTTTAAAAGAAGCTAAATTGGTATAGGAGTATTATTTTATTTTTAGAAATATCTTCCATTTATTAATTATTATTATTAATTATTTTCTTTATTCTTTAGACATATTGCTTTCCATATTTTCTTTTTACTATCACAATAGCAAATAATTCAAGATTTGTATGTATGTTATGTACATAGCTCTGTAACTCAAGATATACAATTATTTGATAATTTAGTGCCTTCTTTCTTATAATTTGTACTTATTTCATACTCGAACACTAGTAAATGTAGCAGTATTACAACTATGCCTATTTTTTGTTTTCTGTTCCTTATAAGACACTTATTACATACACATTTCCTTATAAGGCATACTCAATACACGGAAAATTATTGCCAAGGCGAGTCGACATGAACCGACTAGTTTACTTCAGTGGGCTCGTGTCGGCTCCAGTCGGCACTAGTTTGCTCGTGTCGACTCCAGTCGGCACTAATCTGCTTGTGTCGGCTCCAGTTGACACTAGTCGGCTCCAGTCGGCACGTGTCAACTCCGTTGTGTTGTCAGGTACGTGTGCGGAGTACTGCTGGGCCTCATGCGCGGCCCGCAGACCGACGAGCCGCCTCCGGAACCAACGGAAGAGGAAAAAATCGGTCAGTTAAAGATGTCCCTCCACTCACACCACACACACAGAGTGACCGGGCAAAGTAAGCAAACATCTTTCTACTAGCACGGGCCGCTAACTAACCGACGATGTGAGGCTTCTGGTGACTGTGCTTGTGAGCGTGGCGGGCTGGGGGCTAAGAACGAATTAATTATTTTGACGTTTGGAAATGTAACAGATTGCTATACACTGCTGCATTTGTAGTCGTCCATTGAAGATTTCTGATTTCCAAATCGAGTTATTTTTATCAGATATGAAACTTTTAAATGTAATCAATTTGATTGTTACAAGATGTTCTATATTTAATTTAATTAAAAAAAGAAAATAAAAATAATAATATGTTCATTCTCTTTTTTACCACTTGGTTAAAATTTTTTGAGTCGTGAGCTTCGATTTAAAATATTTACTAATGTGCCTAAAATCGCGTTGCTAACATGTACAGGGTTGTTATTCAAATTTCTTTTTTTTTTATTGTTTAATAAATTAAAATAATATAACAAATTTACAAAAATTGCTTCATTAATTTGAAACGAAAAATTGCAAATGTAAATGACAAAATAAGATGACTAATTTTTGGGACTCATAAAGTAAAGGTATAGTTGTATATGTATACCAAAAATGGCAAACAATTTGATGATGATCAATTTTATGAACAGTAATTATTTTTGTACAACCAAACACACACAAACATACACACATAAGCACACACACGCGCACACACGGACACACACAGACAAAAACACACTTGACTCATACATTTTTTGTCTATTTTCTGTTTTTTTTTTTTCTTTTAATGTAATAATAATTAATTCTTATTAATTTATTTTAATACAAAACGCTTACTGAATTTATTTGCTAAACTATTTTTTTTTTTCAAAAATCTTAGAATATGTTTGGATTTGGTTGAAAAATATTAAAATTCTATGTAATATTGAATAACAAACAGATAATGTTGCTATTATGATAGCAAAATTCGAAAATAAAAATATTTATATAATTTTTAGACATTCCAGTTTTTTTTTTACATATATCAAAATAACATGTTTTGTAACATTAAAATTTAATATAGGTCCCCTTCGTCACTTACCGGCGTTACCAGTAGCGGACGATACTGGACAAATGCAAGTCTCTGCCTTCGGTCTGGATATCACTAAAGAAGACAATGGCCAGTAAGTTATTAATAATTTACTAATAGTGTTAGAAATAATGTCGGGTACTTCGAATACATATATTATGGAGATTTTTGACAACATGCCTTGAAAATAATAGCAAATAAAGAGAGTGTTGTTCGGACGCTTGTCCTGTGACAAAAAAAAATTCTCGTGATCTCAAAAAAAATTTGATTTCTTAAATTGTGGTGCAAATCATTTTTTTTCTAAAGTTGCCGAAAAGCCATTAAAAGTAATTAAACCAGTATATGGTATCAAGGTGATATCGGCAAATGTATTTATATAGAGGATAATAGTTAGTTACCTGTTGCTTTTTGCATCACCATTTATATACTTGGGCTTATCTCAATTATTGTTTTAACGTCTGTAGAAGATATAAGACCAATAACCCACGATTTATATACAACTCATTTTCAAAGGTAAACCCAAATCGTTTTCCAGGTTACAAGTGAAGCCTCACGAGTCGCCCAGTACCTCCACTCCTTCTTCAGGCGAAGAGGCTGAAGTGTCACCCGATGAAAGCGTTGAACACACAGAGGAACAGCAACCGCCTTCTCTTATCGACCTCTTGGGGTACGATTATGTTTACATGAAATTGAATTTTAACACTCGATTCCAAAAGTGTCCGTTACTAAAAATTGTAATTAGATCCGTTAAACACAAAAAGACAAAAAATGGTGAAAATATTTCTGTATGAATTATAAAACAACCTTTGTGATTTTTTTTTTTTTCGTTTAGTATACAGATTTGTGTAAAATTAGTCAATTTTTTGATACGAGTAGCGCTACAATATTGCGCTTCTACTATTCCTTAATTAAACTTCTGAACTTTCTGTTAAGGATTTGCATTTCAAGCCCGCGATAACTTTATAAAAAAAATTAAAGCTAAGTTCTTTTTGAATAAAGACATTTTAAATGTTTTCCACAGAGGCGAGCAAGCGAAAAAACAAGATCAAGAGCGTTTAGAAGCTCAGGCCGTTCAGCAGGCCGCCATGTCCGCCATCGAGGCCGAGAGCAAGAAGGTTTGTCGAATGATACTGTAATTTCTAGGTATTAATGCAGTGGCGGATTTAAACATTTGCCACCTGTAGGCTATTCCATTTTTGCCGCCACTACTGACCTTTGATATTGTAGCGGCCTAAAAAAAAGAAAAGGGAAATTTTATTTATGCTCAAATGCGTGCTACATGTGCTTTGTATAACACTTTTATCGTGTCGATTTTTTGTTATTCAGACGTTAGTGTGTTAACAGTAGTAGGGCAGTGAAATATTAGTTTGGATTTTTTTTTAAATGATGCTAAATAAAAAAAGTACCAAATTTGCGATCCCCTAAAATTTTCCGCCTTAGGCTCCAGCCTACTCAGCCTATGGTAAATGTGCTATTTAGCAACTACTCATGATGGGATCACCTTTCAAAAAATGCAGGTTTCTTACGATAGAGTTAACACATATTTCTTTAAACATTTTGAGCTCAACAATGGGATGAACGTGCGGCCTTAACCGGCGAACTTGTTCCTACTGATTGAATGAATTAAATTTTTTATCCCCTGATCTATCTCAGCTCGATTACAATTTTTTTTATGTGATTTTTATTATTAAGCTCATATCATAAAATAAATAATTTTGAAATGGTTTATAATATTAGAAAATAAAATAACTATTTTCATTGTTCGCATGCAGCAACGCTATCGTTACAAAAAGGTAATTTTGGATATGTAATTGTGTATGATGTAATATTGGTACATATTAAATATAACTGTAAGTAATTTATTTATATAAATGGGAAATATTTGAGAAAAAAAGGATGTCTGTCCCTATGGATCTCATTCGTTAAGCTGTCTGATTGTTACTCATAGTAGCCAACCTGCAGTGGAGCAGCGTGGTAGATTAAGTTTCGATCCTTCGACATGAATAAAGACGCCTAGCCCAGCAGTGGGATGTTAGAGTCCAGTCAGCATCCAAATCATAAAGATTACAATATAAAGTCATTTAAAAGACCTCTATAGAGTTCGAACATGACGTCTTATGTAGCTTATTTTATGAGCTCTTAAGATGTCCTTGAGTTCTTAACGAATTCATAAATGGGAAGTCAATTTTGATGTCTAAATATCTTTTTATCTCTCTATGTGTTCATTTTTGAAAGTTCGGAAAAAAGAGCTCTTTGCTCCTTTCTCTTTGATGAGATCTGAAAGTCTACGTTAGGTAGCGCACTTAACTTCTTGAGGAGGTCTTAAAAGCGTCATTCAGATGAAGGACTACGAAAGGAAAAAGGAAGGATGATGTACTGTGTGGCTACGGTACTAAAGGATTTAGCCACCCCCTCTCTTCCCGTGGGTGTCGTAAGAGGCAACTAAGGGATAGCACAGTTCCGCTACCACCTTGGAACTTATAAAGCCGACCGATGGCGGGATAACCATCCAACTGCTGGCTTTGCAATACACAGGTCGAAGACGGGCAGCAGCGTCCTCGGTGCGACAAAGCCAGCCCTGCGGTCACCGACCCGCCTGCCCAGCGTGGTGACGATGGGCAAAACACATGAGCTCACGCTATTTTTGGCGTAAACTTGTGGAGGCCTATGTCCAGCAGTGGACTGTGATAGGCTGTAATGATAATGATGAGATGAAGGACCCGAAGTCCGAATCATAAACCTGAGCTCATACGGACTGCCCCCCCCCCCAGCAGCAGAGCGTGGCGGGCCCCGCGCCGTCCGCGCTGGGCGCCGTGGACCTGTCGCAGTACACGCGGCGCGCCGTGTCCTTCCTGGCGCGCAACTTCTACAACCTCAAGTACGTGGCGCTCGTGCTCGCCTTCTGCATCAACTTCGTGCTGCTCTTCTACAAGGTAACGCCGCCTCTTTGTTACTGGGTCGGCAAACATGCGTACGGCTCGTCTAATGGTAAGCGATTACCGTAGCTTATAGTCTGCAACACCAGAAGCATCGCAAGCACTTTGCTATAGAGGGAACCTACCCTGTGTGAGAAAGGTGATGGATGTAAGAAAGATCAAGTATGAGGCATGAAAATACGAGAGGCATAAAAGCGAGAACTGGTATGAAAGAGTAGATAGTAAACAAAGTCTTCGACCCCTATATCGGAGGGTAAGAAAAAAAAAAAAAAAAAAAGCACTTTGCTAACCATATCACCAATCCCCCCCCCCCACCACGAGCTCGGGTCAGCTTACTCACCAATGGGAACACAACACTGCTTGAAAGCAGTATTATTTAGCTGTGAACTTCTGTATGATAATGACGATTATGTCTTTTGTGATTCTTTGTGTCGTAAAATCAGTAGGAATTTTCTTCTATCCCTACTTTCTTATCTTTCAAGCGAATATTATCGACAGACATATTCCCGTGTAATCATATAAATTGTAATAAATTGTATATAAATTATGTAATGTATTTTTATTATATGTTTATATGGTAATAATGGGCAACACCCATGAGTTCATGCCATTTTTAGCGCAAACTTGTAGAGGAGGCCTATGTCCAGCAGTGAACTGCAATAGGCTGAAATGATGATGATGATGATGATGATGATGATGATAATAATAATAATGAATTTAAAAAATGCAATTGGTCAACTAGTAGAACGACTATTTGTACAAATAGTTGAAAAACTAAATTAAAAATTAAAACTAGATTAGTCAAGCAAATTATGTATCTTATCGAACCATAACAAGTATGCAACTATTTGAGGAAGGAACTTGTAATCTTGTCGAATCCAGTGATAAGGTAAGCTACCCTTTGAGCAATTAACTGACTTTGAGACTGATCGACAAATTTTGTTCTTGAGATACTAAAAGCTAGCCAAAACTGAGGAATTGATCTAGAAACAAGAATTTCGGTAAAAATAATTAAAACATATAGTTGTTAATTGAGAAATCTTGACTTGTTAAGAAAGACAAAAATACTTCTAAAAAAACATTGCCTTCCTATTTTATTATCGATAAGTAATTATTTATAGGTGTCTACATTAGAAGTGGAACGAGGTGAGGGTTCCGGTATCGGAGACATTATCAGCGGGTCGGGCTCTGGACATGGATCTGGTAGTGGAGATGGTACGTTCATAATCATATTTTAATAATTCTTTTGTATTTATTGATCCGACAGATGTTGTACTTTTTGAACTTTTGAATGATTGTTCCTGAGATTAGAGCGTTCAAACAAACAAACTATTCAGCTTTATAATCTATAATAATACATATAAATGCGAAAGGTCACTCACTCATCACGAAATCTCCGAAACTATAACACCTATAAACTTGAAATTTGGCAAGTGGGCTCCTTATAGAACGTAGACATCCGCTAAGAGCGGATTTTACGAAACTGGACCCGTAAGGGGGTAAAACGGGGGTTGCAAGTTTGTATGAAAGTCCTATGTTTTTGAAGTAAGATACTTGAAATTTAAAATGTACGCTCTTTAGATGGTGAGAAGGTGTCCAAATAATGTATCTTTAGAAATCAACTCCTTTTTGGGGTTAAAACGGGGGATGGTAGGTTGACTCCCTCATCACGAAATCTCCGAAACTATAACAGCCACAAACTTGAAATTTAGCAGGTAGGTTCCTAATAAGGCGTAAACATTCGCTAAGAGCTGATTTTACGAAACTCGACCTCTAAGGGGATAAAACAGGGGTTGGAAGTTTGTATGAAAGTCCTACGTATTTAAAAGTAATGTATTTTTTCCATTCCAATAAAGCATTTCAGTGGCTGAAATAAAAAAATAATTTGCGTTAAACATCTTGATAGTGATTCATATCTTCATAACCACGCGGACGTAGTCGCGGGCAACAGTTAGTGTATTATAAAACAAAGTCCCCAAAAGTATGTGATCGATTCCCTCAAAATCGGCTGAATGGATTTTCATGCGGTTCAACCAATGGAGAGAAGGCTTCAAGAGGAAGGTTTACGGAACGGTTAAGCCGATTTTGATGAGAGTAAAAACTTCTTAATTTCATATAAGTGAGCAAAGTCACAAAGTAACATAGTAGTATAATACCTACATTATTTTTATCACAGGTGGTAGCGGTGAGGGTGATGATGATGACCCACTAGAAGTAGTGCTCATAGATGAAGACTTCTTCTATATGGAACATGTAATCAACGTCGCTGCTGTACTACATTCGATTGTGTCTCTGGCGATATTGATTGGTTATTATCATCTTAAGGTAAGACAACTTATTATGTTAGAAAAATAGATCAGATAGAAGTAAAACTATACACTACAGTTACCTTCAACATACTTTTAAGAAACTAAAGTTTTAAATTCTTTACCTTATTTTATTCGAGACTTTGTCAAAGGTATGTACTATACCTTGGATGATGATATTTTTGCTTGAGTAATTGTTTTAGTACCTGGAAGGCGCCACATAAAAAAAAAATGATATAAGTTACATTTATGTAATATAAATATTTTTTTTTCAGGTTCCGTTGGCTATATTCAAACGAGAAAAAGAAATAGCACGTAAGCTTGAGTTTGACGGTCTGTACATCGCGGAGCAACCTGAAGACGACGACCTCAAGAGCCATTGGGACAAACTCGTGATTTCTGCCAAGTAAGCTTTTGTTTTTCACAAAATATGTGTGTCACATCTTATTATTTCATATCATGACACCTCCAAACGCAGATTGGGTCAAGGTTATTCTTCTTAGCAAAAATAAAGTATATTAGCTGAAAATTTTCTGCAAATACCTTTACCATTATATCTTCTGTCAAAAAAGAATTTTTTTAAAGAAATTTAGCAGTTATGAGGCACTTTCTGTTAAGATCCATATATCCTAATCATTGAATATTCCGACGTTCAGATAAAGCATTTAAACACTAATTATCATTACGTATCTTTAAATTTTATGGTATAGTTATTGCTAGCAAAATCGTCGAATTTTTCGTTACTCAGATCGTTCCCTGTCAACTATTGGGATAAGTTCATCAAAAAGAAAGTTCGTGCGAAATATTCGGAGACGTATGACTTCGACTCGATTTCAAACATGCTTGGAATGGAGAAGACATCGTTCTCTGCGCAGGAAGATGAGGGCAGCAAGGGATTCCTGCACTAGTAAGTTGGCAATTGATTGTAAATAATTCCAACAATTAATATATTTGTATAAATTATAAATCATTAAAATTTTTATCGAAATAGTTTGTACTTCAATTTTAAAGAGCAATAATCTAACTAAACATTAAAACATTAAATGTAATTTAAATATACTATAATATTATAGTATAATATAATATTACTAGCTGACCCCGCAAACGTTGTTCTGCCATATTTGTTATTAACCCCCTTAATCCCCCCCCTCCCTTTTTTAACTTAGGGGGATGGAAAATAGATGTTGTTCGATTCTCAGACCTACCCAATTACCCAATGCACATAAAATTTCATGAGAATCGGTCAAGCCGTTAAGGAGGAGTTTAACTACAAACACCGCGACACGAGAATTTTATATATTAGATTACAATCTAAATTAACCATATAAACAGCTTAGATGTGAGAATTCAACCTCGGCTAATGAACCGATGTCCGAAAAAGGAGGAAGTTCTCAATTCGAGTGTATTTTTATGTATGTTTTCTCAGAACTTTTTACTGGACCAATTTCGATGATTCTTTTTTTAAATGTAAAGGTGGTGCTTATCATGTGGCCACCTTACATAAGATCACAGCTAAAACATATCATTTTCAAGCAATGTTGTGTTCCTGTGGTGAGTAAGGTGACCAGCACCTCTTGGGGAGGATCCGAGTGGGTCGAAAAACTTGTTCCGAAGTTGCAAGCATCAATACGCTACGGTAGCCACCTTCCACCAGGCGCTCACCGTACGCTTACTTGCGACCCTAGTCACCTAAAAATAAATAAATGAGTTATCATCAACATAACAATCAAATATCCTAATTTCTGACTCGA
Organism: Melitaea cinxia; assembly: GCF_905220565.1. Classification (NCBI taxonomy): domain Eukaryota; kingdom Metazoa; phylum Arthropoda; class Insecta; order Lepidoptera; family Nymphalidae; genus Melitaea; species Melitaea cinxia. The sequence continues at coordinate 4,407,957 of NC_059421.1, read as the reverse complement.
TTCCATCTAACCGTCCAGCATCATCAACATCGACTGGCGCTACCAGGTGTGGAAGGCGGGCGTGACGATCACGGACAACTCGTTCCTGTACTCGCTGTGGTACTTCAGCTTCTCGGTGATGGGCAACTTCAACAACTTCTTCTTCGCCGCCCACCTGCTGGACGTGGCCGTGGGCTTCAAGACGCTGCGCACCATCCTGCAGTCCGTCACCCACAACGGGAAACAGGTGCCGGCTTCTGCTATGATCCAATCCTTCTACCGTGGTGCTTTTCATGATTTCGTCTAGAAAGCTGTGGAAAATGCAATTGCTGTTGTTTAAATTTTTGTGTAATTAATAATATTCAATTCTTTTTGCGATCGTTTTACTGATTTAATATAAAAAGCTGTTGATACTATGACAACTATCTATAAGTTTTAGAAGATCGTGGATATAAAAACTGGTACTATCGATCACATCGATAACAAAAAATTGTAGTTTTTATTTAGTTAGGGGAAATTTTGATTCTAAATTCTTATCCCCAACTTTTATCTTTTACCTTTTATTTTTTCGTAATATTCATTATCGAATGCTTTTTCATGATTTAAAGTAATAACATACAAATAATACAAAAAATTAGCCGTTAAAAAGATATTTCGACTACATCTACGTTCAAATTTTTTAAACCATCTCCATATCATCAAATATAGTAAATATGAAATGACTAATACAATCTACAAATTCCCCAGTTGGTCCTGACAGTGATGCTGCTTACAATCATCGTGTACATCTACACGGTGATCGCGTTCAACTTCTTCCGCAAGTTCTACGTTCAAGAGGAAGATGACGAAGTCAATAGGAACTGTCACGATATGCTTACGGTATGTTTATTTTTACATACTATAGACTTGAAAGTTGGTAGTTGGCGCTGAGTGGTTACGGCAGTAAATAATAGAACCACCCCCTCTCTTCACATGGGTGTCGTAAGAGGTGACTAAGGGATGACACACTTCCACTACCACCTTGGAACCTATAAACCGATGGCGGGATAACCATCCAACTGCTGGTTTGATATTGGCGTGGTGACTAATCGGCAAAACACATGAGTTCGCGCCATAAAGTCTAGTGCGAACTTGGGGAGACCTATATCCAGCAGTGGACTGCGATAGGCTGAAGTGAAGGTGACTGAGTTAGTCTTTCATGCTACACTGGTGAACTGTTTGCGGAAACAAAACTTAATTTAGAGTTAAAGATCCATTATCTCGTAGATTAAGGAGTTTCGCTTTATTTGCGCAGGAATATCATTTTGATACATTTGCGAGTTTGACGTGACACAATTTATTAAAATTGTCAGTTTGGATCGTTGATATTAGGCGACAATTGGTAATCATGAATTTTATAAGTTTCAAATGTTTATTTGGAATCCAAGTACATACCGTAGGTTTTCATTAATATTACAGTCCTAACTTAGATACCCGTTTCGGGGTTGAAATAATATGAATTTTGATGTATGTATTAAAAAAATCTATGTCCCGTTCTGCAGTGCTTCGTGTTCAACCTGTACAAGGGTGTCCGCGCCGGTGGCGGCATCGGCGACGAGCTGGAGCCGCCCGACGGAGACGACTCCGAGGTGTACCGCATCATCTTCGACATCTCCTTCTTCTTCTTCGTCATCGTCATCCTGCTCGCCATCCTGCAGGGTCAGTACACTCTAGAACCTTCGCTCTTGAGCTGGCCAGTGAACTCTATCATCGGCGACGAGCTGGAGCCGCCCGACGGAGACGACTCCGAGGTGTACCGCATCATCTTCGACATCTCCTTCTTCTTCTTCGTCATCGTCATCCTGCTCGCCATCCTGCAGGGTCAGTACACTCTAGAACCTTCGCTCTTGAGCTGGCCAGTGAACTCTATCATCGGCGACGAGCTGGAGCCGCCCGACGGAGACGACTCCGAGGTGTACCGCATCATCTTCGACATCTCCTTCTTCTTCTTCGTCATCGTCATCCTGCTCGCCATCCTGCAGGGTCAGTACACTCTAGAACCTTCGCTCTTGAGCTGGCCAGTGAACTCTATCATCGGCGACGAGCTGGAGCCGCCCGACGGAGACGACTCCGAGGTGTACCGCATCATCTTCGACATCTCCTTCTTCTTCTTCGTCATCGTCATCCTGCTCGCCATCCTGCAGGGTCAGTACACTCTAGAACCTTCGCTCTTGAGCTGGCCAGTGAACTCTATCATCGGCGACGAGCTGGAGCCGCCCGACGGAGACGACTCCGAGGTGTACCGCATCATCTTCGACATCTCCTTCTTCTTCTTCGTCATCGTCATCCTGCTCGCCATCCTGCAGGGTCAGTACACTCTAGAACCTTCGCTCTTGAGCTGGCCAGTGAACTCTATCATCGGCGACGAGCTGGAGCCGCCCGACGGAGACGACTCCGAGGTGTACCGCATCATCTTCGACATCTCCTTCTTCTTCTTCGTCATCGTCATCCTGCTCGCCATCCTGCAGGGTCAGTACACTCTAGAACCTTCGCTCTTGAGCTGGCCAGTGAACTCTATCATCGGCGACGAGCTGGAGCCGCCCGACGGAGACGACTCCGAGGTGTACCGCATCATCTTCGACATCTACTTCTTCTTCTTCGTCATCGTCATCCTGCTCGCCATCCTGCAGGGTCAGTACACTCTAGAACCTTCGCTCTTGAGCTGGCCAGTGAACTCTATCATCGGCGACGAGCTGGAGCCGCCCGACGGAGACGACTCCGAGGTGTACCGCATCATCTTCGACATCTCCTTCTTCTTCTTCGTCATCGTCATCCTGCTCGCCATCCTGCAGGGTCAGTACACTCTAGAACCTTCGCTCTTGAGCTGGCCAGTGAACTCTATCATCGGCGACGAGCTGGAGCCGCCCGACGGAGACGACTCCGAGGTGTACCGCATCATCTTCGACATCTCCTTCTTCTTCTTCGTCATCGTCATCCTGCTCGCCATCCTGCAGGGTCAGTACACTCTAGAACCTTCGCTCTTGAGCTGGCCAGTGAACTCTATCATCTCCATTTTTATTGTATTTTTAAATTTCCGTTGTTCCATCTAGCTCATGTTTGAAAATTCCTGACCATAATTCTTGACCAAATCCAGGTTTTTTTTTAAATTTAAAATTAACATCCACGGGCTCTAAAATGCCCACCCCTTTTGTGGAACATCATGCATTATGATCATGTTTATCCTACAGACGATTTATTATTCAAACTCCTGATCGACAGTCCAGTGGCTGCGTAATAGTAAAGCTAGGACGTGGTCCGACGCTGACAGAAATCTCAATGTTTAGAAAGCTCTAGTATAATCAAAATAAATAATATAAAATTAAAAATCATCAGGTTTGATCATCGACGCCTTCGGAGAGCTCCGTGACCAGTTGGAGTCAGTGAAGGAGGACATGGAGTCCAACTGCTTCATCTGCGGCATTAATAAAGATTACTTTGATAAGGTAACGAGCACTTGACATTAGAATGACGTAAATTAACTTAAGATGGTGATTATAAAAATGTTTTCAATAATTTCAAGCTTTTCCGTTACAAAGAAATAAATGTTACCCTTAATGATATTGAAATAGGTTAAATGCGCCTTATTGTGTCCATTAATTTAATTTTTGCATATTATGTACGATAAATAGATATTCATAAGTGTGGACAAAGTACACTTTTCCTAAACCCATAAGCTAATAAATAAAGAACGTGTACATTAATTTAATGCATCTTAACTGATTTCACACTTTAGCTCTAAGATGTAGAGGGTTACAATAGTTTCCGCTTGCCTCAGGTCCCGCACGGGTTCGACACCCACGTCCAGCGGGAACACAACCTCGCCAACTACATGTTCTTCGTGATGCATCTCATAAACAAACCAGACACCGAATATACAGGTCATTGATACAGCAATAATTAAGTTTGTCACCACCGAAATTATTTACTATATTATTTGATTTGGAATAGCCTGTACCAGTCCATTGCTGTGCATAGGCCTCCACGTAGAAGAGTCGTTGCTACATTGGGTTTACGTTTTTCTAAATTGTTCTAGAATATTTTAAAAAGTTCTTTATAGTACAATGGTAAACCAACACTGGATACCATTAAACTGGTATAAAGTAGTGGTACCAGTCTACGGAATTAACATTATCATCATTAACTAAATTTTCTTGTTATATAATAATAAAGAAAATAGTAATTAATATGTATTTTTTTTTTAATTTTGATTCTTATTTTAGGTCAAGAAACATTCGTATGGAACATGTACACACAAAGATGTTGGGACTTCTTCCCTGTGGGTGACTGCTTCAGAAAACAATACGAAGACGTCATGGGCGAATAGGAAACACCAAATATCAGTCAATTGTGTACCTATCTCTTCATATCTGACTCTTTCATTTATATATAGAGTGATAAGGACGACAAATTGATTTAATATTTGGTAATGATCTGTACAAATGTTCTATTAAACATTTTAATGTTAAAAATTAAAGTATCAATTGTTGCTCAAAACTAAAACAATTTATAAAACAATTGCTGATGTGGTTCTTCGTCGTTACAATTTAAATTTATAAAGAAAATAATGGATGGAATTGAATTTTATTATTATGTAACGGTAACTTATGCACAAAATTGATGCCTCTTCTGAAAAATAAACTAATTATTTTTATATTTATAAATAAAAGTTCTTCAACGTAAATACTGCTTGAATACTTCGATGTAAAAATTGAACAATATGTGTTATTAATAATCAATAGCTTCATGACTGAAAGCTGTCAAATATATTCTTCTCTGATAAATGATGAAGGTGGCCTTTCCAAGTAAATTTTCTATTTTAACATTTCGATATAGTTTATGTAAGATAATTTAAACGTGTTAATGTATAAATAAATAAATCTTTAATTTATTCCATTGCAATCGTTTCATTTTATAACTGCCCCATCTGAAATTTCATAATAATAATATAGGTAATTTATTAATTTAATTAAAAAAAATCATAGTAGTAACGCTATCGGTCTTATAAAATTTTAAATCAATAGTATTTCTTGACTTGGACTTGGAAATTATTTGTAACTGGAGAAAGATGTACAGCCTGACAGTAAATCCTGCTAAGTCTCAGGCTATTGTCGTTGGCAGCCAGAACCTGATTTCTAGAATCGATTGGGTGGAATTACCGAAGCTAAAATTCAACGGAACCGTCATACCATATAGCAAGAATGTAAAAAACTGTTTATACATAGACTCTACGTTATCGTGGACCAATCACATTAAAGAATTAAGCCGAAAAACTATAGCATCACTAAAATCTCTTCAGAGGTTACGTTATTTTTTTGGCAATTCCTACCAAAGTTATGCTAGCCCAATGTCTAATCCTATCCATTCTCGACTATGCCGACGCAAGCTATCTCAATTTAACCGAAGAACAAATGAATAAACTTGAGCGTCTCCAAAACATCGCCATACGTTTCATATTTGGTTTGCGCAAATATGATCACGTCTCCGAATTTCGTTCAAGGCTCAAATGGTTACCTATCCGCTTTCGCCGGAATCTGCATGTTTTCTCGCTATTGTACTGTGTGTTATTCCACAAAAATGCACCAATCTACCTCAAGGATAAATTTGAATTTCTTGGAACTCACAATAAAACTTTTCGTTCAGCAGAGAACCTCACACTGAAGCTTCCTGTGCACAACACGAAATTTTATAAAATGTCTTTTTCTGTACAGGCAGTCCAATTATGGAATGCGTTGAACTCAACATCAAACAAAATCGGTTCATAAACGAAGAAGTTATCTCCGAACATACATAAAAAAAAATATATATATATATACGGTCGAATTGAGTAACCTCCTCTTTTTTTTGAAGTCGGTTAAAAAGCACAATCACTTATCTCCTTTAAAAAGTTAGTTAAAGCCTACTATCTCACTATGATTAATTAATCAGTTTTGTTTTTTCCAATTTGCATCATTTTTACTTATTTTATCTTCTATTTCTTATTAACTTTGTTAAATTGTGCCGACATGTTATGTATGTATGTGTGTATATGTGTATATATGTATATGTGTATGCATGTAAGTACGTATGCTATGTATGTATGTACATATTTTATGTATATATGTGTATGTATGAAGTATGTTTTTTTTTGTATTTTTTGAGTAGGGAACGAAAATGCACCATGTTTGCATGCATAATGTTTTATTTACAAATAATACAGATAATTGAGCTGCTGCACCTACCTTTTCAATGCTTATTTTCGTATTTTTAAAGGTTGTCTGGAAGAGATCGCTACTAAGCGATAAGACCGCCTTTGTACTTTACTATCTCTATGTGTAAATAACTGTTTTATGTAATTTTTTTCCCGAGTGGTGTGCAATAAAGTTTATTCTATTCTATTCTATTTCCAACAGAAATCTAAATTACTCCTACTTATATCTCTAGATAGATTATAGACCTACTATTAATTAAAATTAGAATTTTACAATATGACTGCCAATTTCTGATATGATTTTTAATATCTAAACTCAAACGCCCTCGGGTCTGTAAACTATCCTCTGATGTACAGCGCCTTCAATTTTGTGTGACCTGTCAAAATACAAGGTATCATTTTATCTCCTAATAAATTGATTCGAAATAACCGGCATCAGTACAGAATGAAGAAGTAGCAAGGGAGTAAGGAAACCGTCGTAAAATGCACACAAACTTTCAATAATACCTACTAGTTAATTGAACTATACTGACTAATTTAAAGATAGTATTTAATTGCAAATCAAAAAATCGTCAGTTTGTCACAAGGAACAAATCCTAATTCTAAGCAAAAAATACTGATTGCATTGAAATATAAAATATTATTATTTTAGCATCAATTTATTTTTATTATTATTTATTGCATCTGGGCAGGCTGTATAAGAAATAAAATTTATCTGGGTAAAATATAAGTGGGGAAAGTTCAGTTATACTACCTAGTATGAGAATAGGCAAATTATCTTGGATAGCTCATGTCAGCGAAATCAGCAAAAGGATGCACTACACCTTCCATTCTCTTAAGCGTCTTTAATACTTTTTTCCACTAAAAACCAAAATTCTGCTTGCGCAATCCCTTCTTTTACCTAACTTCGACTATGCAGATGTGTGTTATTTAGATGTGACACAAGAGCTACTTAATAAATTAGAGCGTCTACAAAATCTTGCGACACGCTTTATCTTTGGTTAACGAAAATATTATCACGTCTCCCAATTTTGTACTCAACTTAGATGGCTCCCAATCAACCTTCGCCGTGATATGCACATCCTTTGTTTTCTCTATAACATACTCCATCATCAAAATTCTCCCTGCTACCTTCGGTCCCGTTTCCATCTTCTGCCTACCCCAACACTTTCTAGGAGGTCTTGCATCACATCGATGCTTGAAGTCCCCAGACATAACACCAACTTCTTACTCAATTCCTTCACTATACGTGCTGCAACGCTTTGCAATCGTTTACCAAAAGTGATCCAAGAAAGCACTTCAATTTATGCTTTTAAGGACAAGCTAAGAAATCATCTTTTCTCCGAATTTAGGAACGTCTCATAATGGATATACTCTCAATGTATGTATTTATTTAAGTATGTATGTATTTTATGTATGTATCTATTTATGTATGTACATGTTCATGTAGGTGTGTAGGTATATAGTCAAGTATAGGTACATGTATTTTATATTATTAATTCTGAATAAGTTTATAGATTTATAATCATTATTATTAATCATTCTTTGGAGCGAAACATAGAACTCTCAGACGTGAAGTAAGACGGAAGTATAGTAACTGTTCCGTAAAATAAAGTTGCGGTTTTATGAATGCTATTTCATCATCATCATTTCAGCCTATTGCAGTCAACTGCTGGACATAGGCCTTCAAGAGTTTGCGCAAAAATGGCGCGTGGAATGCTGTTTATGTTGTACTAAAAAATCTAAATGTGGTAATTGTGTGGTGCATTATGCGTGAAGGGATAAGTTATTCAGTTATTTACTTTATACAATAAAATAATTTTTAACAAGAAAAACCGATTTCAAAAAAGAAACTAAAAAGTGAAAAATAAATTTACTTAGTACAAAGTAATTCGTATTTTGATTTAGTTAATCAGAAATGATTAAATAAATATTTTATAATTTTGAAGTCGGTGCCAAGTAAAACAATAACTACTCTAGTATCTACTCATAAGTTGTATTCAGTTTTCTTTCATATTCATTATATTTTCATATCAATTTGTTTCATTGACTATTAGGTTGAATACTGTTATTATTCTGTTATTGTTTTGACATATCTAATAATATTTTTTGTACTTGTTTGTTGTGTGTGTGTGTTGTTTGTATTTGTTATTGTAGCCAGGTTGTTGTAGTATTTACTTGGCACCAACTTCAAAATTATAAAATATTTATTTAATCATTTCTGATTAACTAAATCAAAATACGAATTACTTTGTACTAAGTAAATTTATTTTTCACTTTTTAGTTTCCTTTTTGAAGTCGGTTTTTTTTTGTTAAAAATTATTTTATTTTACAATTTTTAGTGATGGGTAGACCTAACAAGGATGCTTTTTCTCTTATGTCGGGGGTTCGGAAACATACACAATACACAAGCACAAACACCCAGATCATGACAAACATCTATATGGCCAATACAAATGTCTGTCGTGCCCGGGGATTGAACCCTATTACCCTACCTATTATATTGTACGGATGGGACTGAGGAGTGTTAATTTAAAAAGACGTGTTCATAGCAAAACTGCATGTTTATTACTGACATTTAAATATAAGGCTTATAAGGTATACAACATACTTATACTACGTACTTAGAACGTATACAACTTACTATACTACACGCCCAACCAAAAAAAGAAAAAAAAATGCAATAATACAATAATTGTATTTTTTTTTTAGTTTTAAAGAAACAAAAGCTTAAATGATAAACAAAAAAAATTAAGTAAATTACATTGTATTTTTTTTAAAATAAAAAACGTCGGTACATAGGTTGATCAATTTATACCACTTATCTAAACAAGTACTAAGAAAGGGAAGAATTATAATATATGCTTAATTATAATACAACTTAGTGTTGTTTTTATGTACAGTTTTCTCTGCATCTTTGTATAAAATTATTACATTAGGGTTAATTTCCTTAACAACTAAATATGGTCCGATATAAAGAGGATCAAACTTTTTTCTATTTTCATTTCTTATTAAAACAAAATCTCCTTTTTTGTATGAGATAGGATTAATATAACCATCATATCTTAATTTTCGCATATCCTTAGATTTAGATAAATTTTCTCTCGCTTGCATTTGAGACTTTTGTAAGCGAAACTTAAGTTCGTGAGGATAACTTGAATAATTATATAATGGCTCTAAAGAGTTTACTAAGTTGCTAGGGATGTTACAAGGTTTTCCATAAGCTAATTCATATGGAGTATATTTAGTTTCAGTATGTACTGTAGTGTTATAGGCAAAACACCAATATGGTAGCCATGTACTCCACTCGCGTGGTTCATTTTTAGTCTGAATTCTGAGAAATGATATTAAATGTTTGTGATTATTTTCTAAAGATCCTATTGTTTCGTGGTGATAAGGGGTGGAAAACATAGGTTTGATATTTAAAATTTTACAAACCTCACGCATTGTTTGCGAAACGAACTCGGTGCCTCTGTCACTTAAAATTTCTCGAGGTATGCCATGCTGTAAAATAAATTTACTTACCAATGTTGATGCTACGGTGTTTGTTTCCTTGTTTTCGAGCGGATAAGCCTGTATAAATTTCGTTAAATTGCACTGAACAGTAAGTATATAAGTATAGTTATATAAATCTCTATCTAAAGGACCTACTAAATCTACAACTATACGATCAAATGATGACCCACTGGTTTCGGTAATCACCATGGGTTCTTTAATGTACTTAAAATGCTTCTGCCGTTGGCATTGATCACATTTTCGTACAAACTCCGTCACATCCTTTTCTAATCCTGTCCAAAAATATTTCTGTCTAATATTATTAATCATACGTCGAATACCAGCATGTCCACTTGTGGCCAACAAGTGATAGTCATTCAAGATAACGCGTTTGTCGTCATTTGATATTATTTTTCTTACATCTTGTATTACATGTAATCTTAGTCCGGACCATTCTTTACTTTCATTTATACATTTACTTAACTTCTTTATAATTTCTTTATTTTCATTTGTATGTACCATATATAAATTATTTATTTTTAATTTTTTACTAATTAAACACAGATCCCTCGCAAAGACACGTCGTGTACATTGTGATTGAGCCTCTGGTTTTACAAATAATATTTTTTCATTTGGTAAATACGCAAAATATTTGTTTTCTTCTGTCACACTACTTTTACACTTCTACCACTCTGTCTTACTACCAAACTTTAACTCCACATAATCCTTCGGTTTTCTGAGAACTTCTACTACTCTTGGTTGATCAGACCAATCGTAATTTGAAGCCTCATCATCCGATTGATTTTGCGTTGTTGCTTTATTTGCTCTATTACGCATCGCCCTAGTCATTACCATCATCCTAATGTTAGCGTGTAAATCTTTCAATTCGTCACTTGTCACTCTTATACGAGATAACGCGTCTGCAGCTACGTTATCACGTCCTCTTACATACTCTATTATAAAGTCATACTCTTCCAGCTGTAATCTAAACTTCATCAAACGACTAGATGGATTTGTCATACTAAAAGGCGATATTAACGGTTTGTGGTCGGTTTCAACTATAAATTTTCTCCCGTATAGATATGGCCGAAAGTATTTAATGGACCATACAATAGATAACAACTCTTTTTCTACTGTCGGGTAATTACATTCAGCTTTATTAAGCGTGCGACTTGCAAAAGCCACCGGTCGGCGGTCTTGGTTACATAAAACGGATCCTATTGCATATCCAGAAGCGTCAGTCTGTAATATGAATACGTTGTCATTGTTTAGTATGGGATATTGCAACGAAGGTGGTGATATTAATAATTCTTTTATTTTTATAAAAGCTTCTTGACAATTTGTGTCCCACGAGAAAATTACATTTTTGCGCGTAAGCTTATTTAAAGGTATACATAACTTAGCGAATTGTGGTATAAATTTTCTATAATAGTTAGCAAATGCTATGAATCGTTTTACTTCTTCTGCTGATTTTGGAATGGGATAATTTTCTATTATTTTTGACTTATTTGGGTCGGGTCGAATCCCGTCAGATGAAACTATATGTCCGAGATAAAGTAACTCTTTTTGTAGGAAAACACATTTCGCCGGATTTAATTTTAAATTAACTTTTCGGAGTCGTTCAAATATTGCGATTAAATTTTGATTATGTTGGTGTAAATTTCGTCCGAAACATACTAAATCATCCAATGACACATTGACAGACAGACAGAGACATTTTTCATAATTTAAACCAGACATCGCTACTGTCATAGCTCTAGAAAAGGCATTGGGACTTGTTTTAACCCCATAGGCATACGTTTCATTTGGTATTGTCCCGTGTGGGTGGTGAATGCAGTATATTTTCGGCTTTCTGGATCTAACGTTAGTTGATAATATGATTGATATAAGTCAAGATGTGTAAAGTACATTGAACCAGACAAAGCATCTAATATGTCGGATATATTGGGCAGTGGAAATTTGTCGTCTATTATGCGGTCGTTAAGTTTCCTAAAATCGATCACTAACCTCCATTTTTTCTCCTTACCATCATCTTTCTTAGGCACCAGTAACACTGGACTCGACCATTCGCTAGCTGCGGGCTCAATTATATCGCTTTTAAGCATATTTTGTACTTGACACTCAATTTCTTCTCTCTGAGCATAAGGCAACCGATAAGGCTTGGTATATACCGGGTCATTATTTTTTAAATGTAAAGAATGTGAGTAAATATTTGTGGCTGACAATTTATCGCCGTTCAATTGAAAAAAATCCGAATATTTCGCACATATTTTTTCTATACATTTTCTTTCTTCTAAATTTAACGAATCTAATTTTAACTCTTTAAACATTCTTCGCACTCGATTCCCATCACTTTCATACTTTTCATAGTTACAAATTACGTATTCTGATAATTGTTCTACTTCCGGATTAAAGTAACTTAAACGTATGGTTTCATCTCTACAATTTAATATTTGTATTCTAAGTTTTTCATTTTTTGGCTTACTTATACTACCCGCTATAAAAACTCCATCGCATAACTGTTTCGGAAATACAACACAGTCGTTTTTGAAGTTAGTATTCACAAAATAAAATTTCTCGCAACGTGGCGGAATATCTATGTAATAATTTTTTCCTAAATAATTTGTATCCATGGAAATAGTTATTGTCTCTGAATTAATTTTAAAGCTACGGTATTAGTTTCATAATTTACAATAGCCTTATATTTTCGTAAAAAATCGCGGCCTAAAATACCATGTTCCGGGAAATTCATATTTTCAATAACATAAAAAGTGTGAATAAACCCTAAATTTTGCATGCAAACTTTCAAATTAATAAAACCTTTTGTTATAATTGTACCACCTATTCCTTTAATTTCTTGAACATCATTAATTATAGGTAGATGCCGTACCGCCTCATATTTCACGACTGATAAGGACGCTCCGGTGTCGACTATCCATTTGAAGTGTAAACTGTTTACTATTGTATCTATACTATTATTCGTCATATAATTGATCTACTAAATTATACTTTAACTAACCAACCTGTTCTACTCTCCTTAACGGTCCTAGTTTACATATAGCTTCTCTCAATATTTGTAATTCTGCATATATTTCTTTTAACCTATTAGCCATTACTTAACTAAAATATCCATTTATTTATTCTATAAGTTCGAAACAATTTAACAAATTAAACTCCTTATTATAATATCTTAATTAAGAATTTAAAGACTTTAGGGTACAAAATATATTCTTCTAAATTAATAATAATAATAATATAAAGTATTAATTAAAATATAGTGGTAGGTATTTCGACATACACACTGTAAACGCGGTACTATTAGCGTTAAAAAAAAACACTTTAATGACCTTTCACTTCACTATTAGTTATTGATATATTAGTTACACACTCACGACTCGACGATCGACGATTAGACGTTCGGTCCAGCTCCAGACTCATATTGACGGGCTCCACGTTCACGTGCTTCACGGAACCGACGGCTCACAGATCGGCGAATAGATTCATCTCGCAAAGCGCTGTTCATCCAGCTCTCGTGACATTTTTTGTAGAAACGATCAACAACACATTCATAGAGGATATGTGCGCCTTGATATGCTGTAAATGTCTCAACTTTTGAATGGCACATGATGACGGACTTGTATATGTACACACACTAGCTTCTCATAAAAAAATTAATGAAATAACTGGATTTTATCATCACGCCACAACTTAAGTCTCGCGTGTTTCTAGAGTGATACTATCCACCGTTCACATTTTATTATTTTTTAATAAAAGTTCGCCGCCACAATTCCATTGTTCTCGGTTATTTGATACACTTAGAGAAAACGCGCCGCGTCAACTTGCAGGGTCGCCATGTACGGATGGGACTGAGGAGTGTTAATTTAAAAAGACGTGTTCATAGCAAAACTGCATGTTTATTACTGACATTTAAATATAAGGCTTATAAGGTATACAACATACTTATACTACGTACTTAGAACGTATACAACTTACTATACTACAATATTTACCCTTACTATGAGTAAAGTTCGCTATCAGGTGTACGTAATAACAACCGGGACTTACAGCCTAGCGGGTTCTCCGAGGTTAGGTTGGTAGAACCACAAGGATTAACAACTAGACCAAAAATAAATATTTATATAAACATAAATATCCACTCCGAGCTGGAATAGAACCCACGACCGTCGGTGTTTAGGCGCCACCGACACGGCACATGCACCATTATATCAAAGCGGTCGTCAAACAGCAAAAGGTAACTGCTGTAAATTGTTGAGAAATTCCCTCGAGTGTTTATGGGCTCCATCATCAAACCTGGTCCTGCGACACAGATGATCACACAGCAGGTAATTGCTATAAATCGTTGAAAAGTTCCCTCGACTATCTTTTGTCTCCATCATCAGACTTTAATGGCACTTTTAACTCATATAGGTGCAAAGTTCTCATCAATAGAAACAAATTAAGTTCAAACAGTAAGTAATTGCTATAAATCGTTGAAGAGTACCCTCGACTATCTTTCGTCTCCATCATCAGACTGAAATGGCATTTTATAACTCATATATATATGCAAAGTTCTCATCAATAGAAACGAATTAAGTTCAAACAGCAGGTAATTGCTATAAATCGTTAAAGAGTTCCCTCGACTAACTTTTGTCTCCATCATCAGACTGTAATGGCACTTATAACTCATACAGATGCAAAGTTCTCATCAATAGAAACGAATTAAGTTCAAAAAGCAGGTAATTGCTATAAATTGTTGAAGAGTTCCCTCGACTATCTTGCTTCTCCATCATCAGATCGACTCCAGACCTTTACTAAATAGTAGTGCTTTATAGTACTTAATGAAAACATGATTAAATTTACTAGTCACCCTTACGATTTGTGAAAGTTTCCCTCGATTTCTCTGGGATCCCATCATCAGATCCTGGTTTCCTTATCATGGTACCAAACTATGAATATCTCCTTTCCAACAAAAAAAGAATTATCAAAATCGGTTCATAAACGAAGAAGTTATCTCCGAACATACATAAAAAATATATATATATACGGTCGAATTGAGTAACCTCCTTTTTTTGAAGTCGGTTAAAAAATAAGGAAATGCCGGTAATCTAAATTATTTGTTTGTCGTAGGTTTGAAATTCCCTTTTTTAAATGAGGATATTGGCCTGATTCCACTCCTCCTCCCCTGAGATAGGTTTTGGAAGAGCTGCACATAACTTGTCATACGCTAGTTAAACATAACAACTCTCTTGGCACCCCATATAATAATTCTAAGTTAGTCACAAGTAGATTTAAGGCATACTACAGTATAAGTTGATACCTATTAGAGTAAGATAGTGATTTAAGATAAGTGCAATAGCTTAAGTTCAAAATAAACCATTAAAAAGAAACAAAAAATAGGTTGTCTGGAAGAAATGGCTAATTAGCCATAAGTCCGCCTATTGTACTTCACTGTCTGTAACTATCTTTATGCTTTGTTTGTAATATATTTGTGGTGTACAATAAAGTATAAAAATAAAAAAATAAAAAATATTTTAATTATTGTACAAGACAACCCATAACACAGCTTTTTATGAACGCACATCTAAAACAGTGCACAGTAAACTTATTAAATCAATTTTTTAATAAAACAAGGGTTCCATTTTTTTATCACATACTGCAAGTTGTCTAAGAGGAACAGTATTTTCTTTGAAACAATAATGTGAATATTAATTTTATTTATTACACCTTAGTATAATCCGCCAACCCGCATTGGAGCAGCGTGGTCAGTTAAGATTCAATCCTTCTCCTACATGGAGAAACAGGTCTATGCCCAGCAGTAATATGTTACAGACTGAGTCGTACACCTTAGTATCAACAATTAAATATAATTTATAAAATAGCATACGAACAGTGAGAAACTTCTATATTTCCGCCACTTCAGCCTATCGCAGCAGGACTGCTGAACATAGGCCTACACGAGTTCGCGCCAAAAATGGCGTGAACTTATGTGTGTTACACATAGTCACCACGCTGGGTAGGCGGGTTGGTGACCGCAGGGCTGGCTCTGTCGCATCAAAGACGCTGCTGCCCCGTCTTCGGCCTGTGTATTTCAAAGCCAGCAGTTGGATGGTTATCCCGCCATCGGTCGGCTTTTTAAGTTCCAAGGTGGTAGTGGAACTGTGTTATCCCTTAGTCGCCTCTTACCTGACCCACGGAAAGAGAGTGTGGCTATATTCTTTAGAAGAAAGCTACTGCCGTAACCACACAGCAGAAATGAATTAGGTGTACTTTTCCGTAATATTATTGAATTGTTCGACTGCGATTGGGAGAGAAGTACAGGCCGACTACCACATACTCTCCTCAAGCCACAACCACGTAACCCGAGTCACGATCAGCAGCGGTGAGTGAGGGCTCATCGGTCTTTACTTGGATCATCGCCACCGTGCCGTCCATGTCCTCCAACCAATTTGGTTATGGCGAGACTCAATGAGGCTCACAAAAAACTGCTATGTCAATCGTTCACGCGTCAAAGACTTCATCAAAGGATCCTAAGCCCTAACGCAGTGGTTGATGTTAGCCTGGAAAAAACTACTCGCCTCAGGCTTCGGCCAATACTAACCGACCCAGGGATCGCAGTATAGACTAAACCTCCTATCAACCGTGCATCCCATCCCATGAATTAGAGGTATTTTTTTTTTCATAGAGAATGTCTTCCTCGCGGTCCTACTGGTTAAGGCAAGACCCTCGGTCTCACACGTTGTCACGACACCACGAAACGGGATTACGAGGTCGGTAGGCGACCAGGACTCCTGCCCGTTCTATCCAACGGTGGGGTGAGCGCATGCCGGACCCGCCCGTTCTCCGTGATGACAGGGCGCTTGAGCGCAGCGTCACCGGAGAAAAATAACCTAACTCTCGTACAGCTGGCGCTCCAACTACAACTCCACGGCCGGATCTGCTCGTAGGTCTGGTCGTGGAGTCGCTTCCTGCAGCGGCCGTAAAGACTCCGTGCTGGAGCTCCGCGATCATCGAGCTCCACCAGTAGACCTCGCGGAATTCAGGGCGGTGCCAGAACCTCGGAATGACTGCGTCGCACACAGCCGTCACCGCTTCGCGGAAGTGGTCCACCGCGACGTCTATTTCCAATTGCATGGGGGCTGCTGACCACGACTGCCTCTATTGCCAACTCAACATCCTCGTGTTTAGCAGGGTCAAGCCCGCGGCCACTGCCCACTCCCTGACCACTTCTCCGCGAAAGTCAGTGGAAGGGTTGCCCCAATCCTGGACCTTGGCGTTCACATCACCGAGGAGGACAAACTGACGTAGCGCCTGTCTTCCAATAGCAGGCCAAGAGGTCTAAAAAGGCCTCCACCACCGCTACGGTTACGGTTTACTCGGACATCACAACCTCTCCGTCCACCGGCAGGAGGACGACTCCCTCCGCGGCGACCGCACTCGCAGCTATCTGGGTGGCCCGGTGGTTCTATCCTTGATCATCGCAAGCTTGCATCTGCGACTTCCCATGACGTGACCGGAGGGCCTGGAAGACTCCGCGCATACCGCGCAGCGCGGAGTGGCATCTTCGCGCGTGGCCGTCTTCTGGCCCTCACGCCCGCAGTGGAAACGACCGCTGACACCGGGCACTGTCGCTCAACGTGCAGGTCAAGGACTTTTTAATTTCCTCGATGAGTTCCAGTCCTGTCGAGGTCGCAGGTGCCGTTCGCGCTCCGGCAGCGGTAACGGTAGCGGCGGCAGCAGTGGCCGAAGCCACTTCAGAGAAGCCGCGCCGCCTTGACTTCAAATTTGGTGCGACGATTTTTTGCTCTCAGCGTCCTCGTTTTTTCCGCCGAATGCAACGAAATAATTATATAATTATTTCATTCAAAAGCGCAGTTTAAAAATTCACCCACTCAATTTAAAAATAAAAGAACAAGTTAATCCAACTAAGTATTTAGCTAATTACATAATAACAATTTGCCGTGTGGTTACGGCAGAAAGAATATAGCCACACTCTCTTTCCGTGGGTCAGGTAAGAAGCGACTAAGGGATAACACAGTTCCACTACCACCTTGGAACTTAAAAAGCCGACCGATGGCGGGATAACCATCCAACTGCTGACTTTGAAATACACAGGCCGAAGACGGACAGCAGCTTCTTCGGTGCGACAAAGCCAGTCTTGCGGTCACCAACCCGCCTGCCCAGCGTGGTGACTATGGGCAAAACACATGAGTTTGCGCCATTTTTGGCGCGAACTTGTGGAGGCCTATGTCCAGCAGTGGGCTGTTTTAGGCTGAAGTGATTATGATGATAATAACGATGTACCTGTGTACCTGAGAGATATTTAAAGGATTGCCTGAAATCCACATGGCGAAACAATGTCGCGGCAATGTGCGTTATTTCACTTCAGCCAGTAATATCCCACTGCTGGGCATAAGCCTCTTTCCATATGTCGGAGAAGGATCAGAGCTTAATCCACCACGCTGCTTTAATGCGGGTTTGCGGATAATAATGTACATTATTTATAAAATGCTATTTATTACCATTCTACTAAATATATACATCTTTGTTGTCTTAATGTTACATAAGTATACTAGACTTTCAGTCTTAATTGCTATGTTTATGCTTAGACATTGTCTAATTTGACTGTTTTTATACATAATTATGATTACGAATTCACAAAAATGGTATTTTGTTTCAATATAAAAACGTAACACATACGATGTCAGATGATGAAATGTGAACTATGTCGCTTTTATGCCTATATACTTGCCACATAATTCACTCACAAAATAGATATCCCGAAAAAGAAAGACATTC
The DNA here is from genome assembly GCF_905220565.1 of Melitaea cinxia. Taxonomy (NCBI): domain Eukaryota; kingdom Metazoa; phylum Arthropoda; class Insecta; order Lepidoptera; family Nymphalidae; genus Melitaea; species Melitaea cinxia. The sequence goes on along the minus strand of NC_059421.1, from coordinate 4,389,461 downwards.
TCTCTAAATATATTAAGTATTAACGCAAAAATTGCAATCAACTCTAGGTTAACTGTTGGATGTTAACACTAAAATTTAAAAAAAAAACAATATAGTTTTTGAACACTTAAAAAAATAGAACGTAATCACTTTACTGGGTGACTACTCATCAACATTATTAGAAAATATTTGAAAAGATTACAGACTAATTTAATTTTAAAAAAATAACAATCATAACACAGTAAACTATAACATAAATAAAAATGTAAATGCGGTGATTCTATTGTGATTCTAAATCACTTAATTTCAAGTTTATTTCAGACACAATAAGTAAGCCATAAAAATAACCAAATAGTTCCTTATCAAAACATCAAAGAACAATAACTTTCAATAAATATTTTTAATTAACAGATGGTTGCTTATGAGCCAAATACAGAGTAAATATACTAGTTAAGGCACTGACGAGGAATATCACGTCAAACCATCTGTGGTAGAAGTTGAACTGCAAATCTCCTAATACTTGAGTTATTATAATTCTGTACTCCGGTGGCATGTTCATTCTCATCAGTAGCACGGACGAACAGAAATACATTCCCATGATTTGTGCGAGGATCAGAACTATGACGTTGGATGATTTTGATGACGAAATTTTGTAGAAGAACTGGAAGAAAAAAAAAACAAAAAGTTAACAATTTATGATAATCAAAGAAATTTTCTGATTTTTGTGTTGGTGAAAGAAAAAGAAAGTAAAGAAGATAAAAAGCGTGGCGCTTTAGACTACACGACTGAAGTAATTGAAAACGCCATTAATACTGGAGTTTTACTATTTGTTATGGAAGAGCTTGTTGACATAATTTCAACATCGTGTTGTAACCATAGCCTTCTCTTCAAGACACACTATTAATTTCATCGTGTGAATACCCAGTTTGCATCTTTAGTTTCTTAAGTATGAATTGCCTAATTAACATAAAATTCCCGAAAGCGTCAAAAGAATCGGGACTGAAATTTGATTTTGCGGTTCTTTTTGACTGACCAAAGAAGCGGGAAATCCCGGTACCGAAAGAATTCCCTGGTCCTGAACCCTAGAACATACAGTGCAGTATGAGACGGTATGGTAGCTTGGTGAGAATCAGCAGCAGCCCACCAGCAGAAATGACACAGAACAGTACGAACAGATGGTACAGTACCTTGGTGAGAGTCAGCAGCAGGCCGCGTATGCTGGTTAGCACGATGCAGCCCACCAACAGGAAGGACACGTGTTGCGACCAGAAGCCCACGTCGATGTCGACTCCGAGCCTCAGTACAGCGAGCTCGAGACCCCGCGTTACTGGGTCCTTTTTACCAACACGGTCGAATACTATGTTGATTGTTGACTGAGAACAAAATTAAAAGGTTTATTTTCATCTATAAAACTAGGTCGGCAAACATGCTTACGGATCACCTGATAGTAAGCGATTACCGTAGCCTATAAACGCCAGAAGCATCGCAAGCGCATTGCCGACCAAATCCCCCCAGGAGCTGTGATCATCTTACTTGAGATCTGTGATCTTCTGTAAGATCAAGGTACTTCCTCAGTCAGGATGCGTCAGATTTTAAGTAGGATATATTCTGCTGTATCCTACACCTCAGCATGTTTCACATTGAGAAACAGAAAGTTGGTGAAAAGTGGGGCGGAGATCTACGTTACCAATTCGATTTTCTTTGCATAAAAAGGCAATGTCTTATAAGTGCATTGGGACTACAAGACTCGCCGCCTATTTGTAGGACTTGGTTAGTGTAGGAAAAAACCACTTGTTAGACTAAGAGTCTCAAGTATCAAGAGGTTCAAGAACTACATAGTGCAGCAGCACATAAATGATTGACTAATTTATAAATTAGTATTGATTTTGATAAAACTCATATTAGTGTGGTCATATAACAAATTCTAAGCTAGTTTAACATTTGAAATACTGTTTATATTGTCATAGATTAAAGACATTTTTTTATCAAAATAATAATTGATTACTTACGATAAAAATCTTCCAAATACAGTACAAGGAGAAGAAATATCCGAGGAAATTGAAATATTTCCCCTGGAATGTTCTAGACCATTCAATTTTTTCTCTCATAGTTCTAGCATCATGTGCTTCTAGGAATAGCTGTCTACTCAATTCTTCTAAACCTGATATCTCTTGACGTAATTGATTTATGTCTGAAAATTACAAAAAAAAAAATTAAAATTAAAAAATTTTCATTAAAAGTTTGTGACACTTATACGAAATACACTTATACTTTAGTGTTTTCATGTAACCAGTACTTTTTGTTCACGGGCTCTTTTCCGCAGCTCGACGTCTTGGTGCGCCTTTTTTGCGTGATCTAAGCAGTACTTTTAGAGAAATATTTACTCTCTGTAAAATATATTTGTCAAAATATTTACATCACAATATGTTTACTTCAAAATGGAGCAGAGTAGCAAACAAATCTCCAATCCCTCGCCTTAGTAGAAACAGAAAGATGTTTGCGCAAAATTATGGTTTTGCAAATATACATTTGCACCATGCTTTAATTAATACTGTATAAATATTTTGGTTTTGCACAAAAATACCAAAATTAAAATATTATTAACAGTTTACAGTAACACTTACTTTCACTACCCTGGCTTAGTGGGTTAGCAATACTTCCAACACTAGACAATATATTGGTCCAAAATCCTTTATTTTTGGAATTCGATTGATCCAACATATACTGATTCCTGCCCATACTGTTATTTTCCGCTAATGCAATTCTTTTTTTCTTAACCAATATCATATCCATTGTCTGTAGGAGTTTCTTTTCTATGGACAATACATCTGCTTGTGTGACAGGTCTAGAAATAATAAATTATTTAGATAAACAAAGTCAATTTCCTCGCATTATATTATCAAAATAATTTTCTATAAAAGAAATATAGATAAGGAGTTTGGAACTTCTTGTATTCACTTTGTATATTAGCTACAATTTCATCTAATTTACTGAGACCGGTTAATGTTTCAAAATATTTATATGAAGAATTTACAATATTTTGTGCCTTGTGTAGTGAAACAGAGAGGGCGCTGTGTGTCAGATGCTCGTTCACAAATCTAAAAGATGGCGATTGTGACCAACAGATTATAAAATTAAGAAGATCTCAATGTTGACAATAAATGGCAATAAATATATAGAGCACAAATACATACTTTTAAGACACAACTAGTACTCAGATGGTAGTTTAAAGATCAGATTAAAATAAAGTTTCACCTTATAAATATAGCCATTGAGGTATATGGATAATTGACAGCACCAAACCCAGATAGTAATGCCATCACTGTGACTCCAATCACTCCAATACGTGATACACCTTGTTCTATCGAGAATATACCCTACAAAAGAAATTTTTATATGAAACTAGCTGACCCGGCGAACTTCGTATCGCCTAACACAAACTTTATCGTATGGTATTAAAGTTCAAATTGACTATTAAGTATTATCACAAATCTTTTGTATGGGAGTATAGAAAAGTGTTGATTTAGAGTTTTTCAGGAAATTAAAATTTTTTTTTTTTAGAATTTTTCTCTCCGTAAGAACCATCCTCGTACTTCAAGGAATATTTTAAAAAAAGAATTAGCAAAATCGGTCCAACCGTTCTCGAGTTTTGTGCTTAGCAACACATTCAGCGACTCATTTTTGTATTATAGATATGATTAAACATACCGTCTATTACACACAATATGTTAAAATGGCAAATTGGTAAACAGTAGATTACCACTATTTAGCAACTGCAACTTAGTGTAAAAAATAAATTTATTTATTAATTATGCAAAAAATAATTAGAATACTCAGAGGAGATTAGTTAAACCCTAACTGAGGTAGGGCACAGCAGGAAATCCCTCCCAGGAGCATGGTCACTTTACTCACCAATAGAACACAACGCTGCTTAAAAGCAGTATTATTTAGCTGTGATCTTCTGTAAGGTCGAGGTACTTCACCAGACCGGAGCAGGAGATATTTTTTGGTAAGCCCAAGAAAATAGAATTTTTGACTAGAAATTTTATGTATTAAATTAAATGATTTGAAACTTACTTGTTTTGGGCTCAAAATAGGAAATGGATCTCCAATTTTCCAGAAGAAGTAAAGATAAATAAACCATACAAATACTGTTAGAGGCCTTATCATATTCTTTGATACTGAAAATAAATTATAATAATTTAGAAAAAAAAAAATTATCCTTCATACAATTGAATTTTTTTATAAATTTACTTTCCACCTGTTTGTTTTTTGAACATATAAAACTATATACATATGTCCATAGTACTTTAAACATTTTGTAAAAATACCCTAAAAGTAAAGCCATGTGTAGACTAGAAGATTAATCTGAATGTAGTATGGGTTGTCTAAAATATTTCATCATTTATTATAGAATTATTTTTCTGTTTATTTATTTTAAGAATCTTACCAAATCTGATATTACTGATGCAGAAATAGGCTATATAGAATGGTATCAGTGCTATCACCATGAAGAGTAGAAAATAGAGCCCCATGTTCCAGTGGAAGTATCTTGAACTGTCAAAGAAAATATTCACTAAAATAATTCTAATCACTACTAAAATTGTGTTTATTAAATTGATTAGTTTTGTTTTTTTCCTTTAACTAGTATACACAGTTTTTATAAAAATATTTTATATAGAAACTCAAGTATTTTCTATTTTGAACATTTATTTAAGGAATATATTTTTTAATAAAAAATTATACATGTTTACCTTGAATCTAAGTACCCTATGATTTCAAAAATGATAAGTTCAAACATTGTACAACTCAGTGCGAAAGTTACAGAAAATATGAGCTGAACCAATGTGTGGTGGACTTCATAATCACGGAATAACTGCTTTACGAAAAATATCCACCCACCGACGAAAAAAAATGTCTGAAATATTAAAAAATAACAGTTACTATATAACTGTAACTTAATATTAGCCATTTTTGACCTCTTTAATGAATAACGATATATTGTAATAATGTAATCAATAACAATATTTTGTTAGCTTAAAAATTTATACGATTTTTCTATATTTTCATACTTGTGAAATTAATATAATAAGTGTATCTTCGAGGAAAGTCATCTTGGGCTTTTTGGGTATATAATTTTGGCTTCAATAATCATACTACTGTTATTAAAAGTTTTGAAAAATAAGTTTCAACTTGCACTTAAAGCCGAGTATTTTGCAAACACAAGCATCTAGCTACGTCAACGTCAAAAGTTTTGACATTTATGGCTACGTTCGACCTAAGCCCCACAACGCCATCGATCGCGACCGCTGTTTCCGTTCCACTATACTATTTGCGCTGTAGCATAGTGCGGGTGACAGTTACAGTAACATTTTTGAATATCATATCAAAAATTGAACGCTCCAGCGGGGTTCGAACCCGCGTCTCCAACTGACCGCGTCGGCACTCTAGCCAATTAAGCTATGGAACGATGTATCCGCTAGAGCGAAATTCTTGATATGATGATTTTATTTTCGGTTTGAGCGAACCGTGGCGCCGTCTATAGTGAGTTCTTTACAGAAACCCGTAACTATTCAAAGTTTCATATTACAATGAAAATCTTTGACAGGAGACGTCACCATGCTATTTTTAATATGTACGATTTTATTTTTGTATTACCCACCCACACATTAGGAATTCTAAACATTTTTGAAAATCATATAAAAATGTTTAGAAGCTATGGAATACATCGTTCCATAGCTTAATTGGCTAGTCTGTCTGTCCGCCTGATAAGATTTAAGCATTCAAAAAAACAAAAATATACACATGAGTAAAAACTCTGGTCTCAATTAAAACTTTCAAAGTAATTATACTGTAATTTTAGTAAATAAAAAACGTATGAACTTGTTAAAGAATGATTATTGTAATAAATAAGTGAAACACATGAATATTTTATTCCATAAACCCTTAGAAGCCTCTCTTTTATACAGCGTAGTCGAAACGACGAAGGTTAGTAATAAGCGTTGTATCATAAAGTTAGTGATCTACGGTTAAGAATACTCTATCATAAGTGTCAGTAAGAGCATGGTTCACTGTTTTAAAACTGATAAAATTTTGAAATTGAAATGGTAATGTCAAAATTTATGTTAAGTTAGCGTAGTGTAGAATCTTGTCTCTGTTCTTTTATTTTCTTCTCTCTAAAGTGAGTTTACAAACCAGGACTTTTTTTGACTTTAATGATTGGTAATATACTCGTATGTGCATAGTCATTTGGTATATTCTTGTATGTGTTTTATCCCTTGTATTTTTTTATGAAGTAAAAATTTATTATAAATTAAAAATATATTAGTTGTAGTAAAAATTAAAAGTTGCCAAATAACACAAATATTTATTAATTAATATATATATATATAATTAATTAAATATTGCAAACATATTTAAAATAAAAGATATTAAATTTAATTAAGATTGTTATTTTTACATTGCAATGTCTATTGTCTTAAAAGATAATTTTCTTTGTTCTCACAATTAATTGTTTTCCAAATAAAAATAATTTGGAAGGTACAAAACATTATACAGTATAACAAAATTGTATTTAGTAAAATGCTAAACATTACATCTTCAACCCGAATGTTGATTAATAGAATTGAATTCTTCTTCATCAGACATTTCTAAGAAAATCTCATCACCTTCCTTTATAAGGAATGTTGTATTTTCAGTTGGCTTTTCATGTGTTTTTCTATGCCTCTCCAAATATTCCTTTGTTGTATACTTAACATTACAAATATCACATTGAAATGTCACATCTGAATGATGACGTTTTATATGATCTGCTTTTCTTGATGACGACAAGAATCTACTATCGCAAAAGTCACACTTGTAAGGTTTTTCACCTGTATGTGTCCTAGTATGATACAACAATGACTCTTTTGTTACAAATTTACCACCGCATATGTTACATTGGAACTTCTTTTCTTGTGTGTGTTTTACTATGTGTGCATTCAGTCTACTTTTAGCATAAAATTTCTTCTTACACCATTTACACTCATGTCCTGTATAATTCCCATGTTCGAACTGTATGTGTACTCGTAAGGAAACTTTTTGAGTGTACTTTTTGTTGCAATAATCGCATGTAAACTTAGCATTGGCTGGCGATGCTCTAGTTTTCTGACCGCAGATATTCAAGTCTATATGTTTCTTAAATGTCGTTTGGCTTTTATAAACTCGCCCACAATCTTGACAAACAAGTTTCAAATAATGTCCAATTTCATGCATTTTAAGTGTGTGACGATTGTTAAACGTTTTACCACATTCGCTGCAAACTACAGTACAATGACTTTCAGTCTTATGATTCTCCAAAAGAGGCTCAGAACCAAACTTTCTATTACAAATTGTACACTTATAATTCTTTGGAGCGTGTACTCTAATGTAGTGGTTTCTCAAATTCGATAACGTTGGATATGATTTATAACAAACTTTACACTTTAAATTTGTACGATCATTTTTATCATAGAGCATTTCACTTGTTCTAATTGGCAGCGAGAAATATTCTCTTCTCTTTGTCTGTCCGAGTGATTTATTATTTTTTGTTGGAGATTTAGAATTTGTATCAAACAAAGATTGGAATCTTTTTAAAGAGCTTGAAGAAACAGGGTCCTTATTATCGTAATACTGTTGGGTTGTTAAATTGTTTGGATCTAACGTCACAAATAGTGTTTCACATCCGTATGCATCTTCAGAGACAGTTTTAAAGCAATCATTTAGATTAGTAATTGCTTTACTCAATAAATCAGTATTGTTCTTACATGTAGAGATAAACTTATAGCTCGTAACTGCCAAGTGAGTACATTGTTTACATAAAAAGTCGAAAGCAGATATATTGTTGCATGTCTAAAACAAAATAACAAATTTAATATTTATATTTAAAATATAATATAAGTATACATATAAGTAATTAATTTGTTTAAACAAAAATGTTGATTTGAAGTGTATGTATGCATATAACTTGGGAAGTAATGCAACAAATTTAATTATTTTTTTTATTGTTAGAACAAGGCTTAAATTGAGAATAATAAAAAAAAACGACAAGTTAAAAAACGTGGTTTGCTATTAAAAAATAAACACCAATGTGTAAAAATACTTACATCAAAACCAAGTATATCAGTTAGAACATCAAATATCTTTATAGCGCTTTCGTTGTCATCCTCCTTGAGAATAACTTCATCATGTATATTAACAGTGTTTTCATTTATTACTTTTAGGCACAAGCAACAAAATTTATATTTTCTTGTTATTACGCTTTGTAATACACGAGCTAGAGCCGCCATGTTTCACTATATTTAAATCATTTAACTTATTTTATCACTAAATACAAGTATTCACTTTCAATTAATAAAAATCACTTTATTGGTCAAAGAATTATGTAAAAAAAAATAGATATACTTATATTGATTCGAAGTGTTTTAAAATTACTGAATAATTTGAATCACGAATAGCAAAATATATTTTTTAAGTTTCTTATTTCGTAAGAAGTTTCTGATTTTGTATTTAAATAGCTTCTAAGTTTTAGATATTTTTAGTTAATTCGGACCAAATATTAAAAATTGTGGTGACTGGTGAAGTGGTGACATGAACGATGAATGACAAATTGACAATCACTCTGGTGCACAGATAAACTTTAAGGCTTAAACCATGCTTAAACCTAGGCTTGAACCACAGACATATAAGAGGAATTCTCTTACATGTCTGCATCATGTCTGTGGCTTGAACAGATTGATACAAAATAGAAAATTAAAGTAAGCACAGAATCGAAAAGTAGATTAACCCTTTTGAATTTTAAAATATTTAAATAAAGGTACAGTTTTCCATTTTACTAACTACTAGTTAATTAGTATTTTAATAATTTCAGTACAGTACTATTTTATAAATACTATAGTACTACAACTTAGTTTTCCAATTACAGAGTAGTTACAGAGTATCGCACAATGCTGATCTGTGCTAAATGCTTAATTGAAATGTGATTTTTCAAGTGCATCAGCAGAATGCGTTAAATTCAATGTTGAAAAAAATAAATAGACTTAGTACAGCAACCTCATCAATGTATAAATAAAGTGAGTGTATAATAATAATTGTTCGAAAACTACTTACGGCTATTCTAAGTAATTTTGATTTTGATTATTTCATTATTATTATTTTTTTCAGTAATTTTTTAAATGAGTTCTAAAAGAATTATATACCTTTTAATTGAATCATCTTACCTGGATGATAGTGATGATTATGATTTATCGAATACTATCAATTAGTTCAATATCAAGTGATATATTTATTGAAAATATATATGATAATGAAACAGATAATTTACTTATTTGAGCCATTGATAAAATAGTTGATGACAGGTTGTCGAAAGCTAAGAATAGAAGATTATCTGGAATGTAGTAAAAGCTTGGTCGGATGCCGAATTTAAAGAAAATTTTCGATTATCACGAACTACTATATAAAATACGTACATATCAGATTATATATATCGCACCTTCGGTGGAACAAGGGCTCAACTCCACTTTTTGTAATTTTACAGGAGAGCCATTTTAAAGTTTTTTTTACATTCCGAGTCGTATTATTCGTCTTTGTACTGCTTCAAAGTGTTTGTTCTTTGCATGAAATACGACCTATTTATTTGTGAATATGGCCATGTAGTTTGCAAGTGCCAAATATTTTTTTTTAATTGCTATTAATATTTTTTTCAAAATAAGGTGTACATTTATGCCTTTGTTCCACCAACATTTAAATCGTTTTGTAATTATGACCATATTTATCGTTCGTGTTTTAAAGATTTTGAAAAATAGAAATTAGTTTATTTGTTGCAAAAAATGTTTTATTTTATAATTAAACATCTTTTTTAGGAACTTCTGTTGAAAAATCTTAAAAAACTCTAGCGAAACTCTTTGGAATTTGCCTTTAAAATTAGCGTCAATATTAACGTTATAAAATCTTTGTCCATAGTAATCAGTCCGTTTTTACTTTACTATTACAAATCAAACTCACTTACTCACTAACTCCACTTGAACAAATCAAAACTAACAAACATAAAACTACAAACAATCCTCATAGTTATTGTTGAACAGACCACTTTGGCATTTTACAGTAAACATTTAACAAAAAAAAAAAAAAAATGATAAAAAAAAACTTATCTAAGAAATTAAAATAATAATAGCAACGATGCTTTCATAGAAAACAAATGAATCACGTAGCGCGAGATCTATCCCTTAAAGAGGTATCTGTAATTTCACCCCATCTCATCCCGTGGGTATCGTAAGAGGCGATAGAGGAAAAACCACTAGAGGGTGGGCAACAGCGCCTTCTAAACACAGCCTAGCAAGCGTGGCAATTACGCCAAATCCCCCTAAATGGCAGACACGACAAAAAACTGTCCCCCAGTCCCCGGCGGCCCCGATAACGGCGGGGCAAGAGGCTATAATCTCCGGCAGAAGCCAGGCCACCACACCCAACGACGACACTTGGCCCTGGCAACATATAACGCTAGGACGCTGCGGACCAACGCGACACTCATTGAGTTGAAAGAAGCTCTCAGCAGGTTGAGCTGGGATATTATAGATTATTATCTGAATTGTTATCTGTATTATTATCTGAAGTCCGAAGAGAGGGAGAGGACTCGATGTCTCAAGTCTGGCAACCTGCTGTACTATCGGGAGGGCGACTAACAGTCCCAGGGTGGTGTCAGGTTCCTCGTCCGCAAGGCTCTCGTCAACAACATCGACGTCGGCAGGAGAGTGTCGAGCAGGGTGGCGCACCTTATACTCAGAATATCCAAGCGGTATTCGCTAAAGGTCATACAGGTTTACGCACCGAATTGGACACATCCATATGACGAAGTGGAAGCTATGTATGAGGAAATCTCTACAGCCATACATAGCTCTACATGCCACTACACTGCTGTGATGGGGGACTTCAATGCGAAGCTAAGCAGACGATGCGGTGATGAGTTGTGAGTGAAGCAATTTGGATACGAGCAACGGAACTCCCGGGACTGGCTACTGACTGACTTCATGGAGAAGGAGGGACTCTTTATAATGAACTCCTTCTTCAGGAAGCCGGAACGGCGCAAATGGACCTGGTTGAGTCCCGACGGCACCGTCAGGAACGAGATAGACTTTATCATGTCGACGAACAAGCACATATTTAGTGATGTCTCAGTGATCATTGCTGTGAAAACAGGAAGTGATCACCGACTTGTCCGAGGTACATTGAATGTATTGTATTGTATTGTAGTGGGCTCGGTTTTCCGCATTTAGACGCAAAAGTGGTCCATTATGCGTGAAAAGTGGGCCGACTAGTTCAGCCAGCCCAGCTCCTTCCAGAAGCTCAGAAGCCTCCTGGGGCGTCCACAGGCTTCTCGGAGCGTCCTTATTTCCTTAAGGATGGTAGCCCGGTGTGCGGCCACTCCCTCGCATTCCAGGATTACGTGGGCGGCTGTTTCTTCAGCAGCCAGACAGCCCCTGCAAAGAGGGCTGTCTGTTGCATTCATGATGAATAGTTGGTGATTGAGTGCCATGTGGCCGGTAATCGTGCCAACAACTATTCTGATGTCCAGGCGGTTGAGACTGAGCAGTCGGCACGCTAAATGAGGTGATACTTCCGTGAGTACCAATTTGGACTGTCTACAGCCGGTTTGGTTTGCCCAAAGGGCATTGTGATTTGCACGTGTGCGTTGCCTTACCCACGAGCGCAGTTGTCCAAATGGTAGCGGCAATAAGATGGTTGGGCCGGCAACCGTTGTATTGGACCCCTGTCTTGCAAGCTCGTCGGCAGCATCGTTTCCGCGCGATCCACTATGTCCTTTTATCCACTGGAGGATTACCTCATTATGTGAGGCTAATACTTCCAGGGTTTGATGACATTCGTATATAAGACTAGAGTTAGTCGAATTGCTCTCTAGTGCTTTAAGTACGGCCATGCTGTCCGACAGAATACGGATATTGCAATCCCTAATGCCTTTTGACAGGACGGCGGTGGCTGCATGGGTTATCGCAACACACTCACATTGAAAGATGGAGCTGTGTTGGCCCAGAGTTTGTGATAAGTTGATATTGAGGTCTTGTGAGTACACTCCGGCACCGGTGCCAGACCCCATTTTGGAGCCATCCGTGTAGATGCGGACCTCGCGTATGCCGGATTGGTCTCTTTCAGCCTCAAACGGTTGTATATAGTACTTTCTTTCGAAAATATATTGTTTGGGAATCCTATCACAAGGAGCAGCAAGTAGTGGCTCATAGCTCACAAGGTTGCTCCAAAGTCTATTGTGTGGACCCTCCTGGTTGCACCACAAGCCCAAGTGTTTCAGCCTGATAGCTGACATAGCCGCCTCCTGTTGTATGAACAAGTCAAGCGGTGCCAGGTCAAGCATAACCTCAAGAGCTGCTGTGGGGGCGGTACGCATACAGCCAGTGATTGCAGAGCATGCTATTCTTTGAAACCGCTGGAGTTTGTTTTTAACGGTTGTAAGTTCTGTTCTCTGCCACCAGATTACCGCACCGTAGGTGATTATAGGCCTGACAATAGTTTTGTAAAGCCATAGAGTAATTTTAGGTGATATGCCCCAGCTTTTGCCGAGGAGCCTTTTGCATTGGCAGAGGATTATGCTGGCTTTGTTGATTTTTGAGTCTAAATGCCTGTTCCAAAGAAGTTTACTATCTAGGATTACTCCAAGATATTTGACCTCCTTGGTTAGGGCAAGACTGGTGCCAAATAATTTAGGGAGTTTAAGGTTCCCTAAATTCCGTTTATTTGTGAACATCACAAGTTCCGTCTTTGCGGGGTTCACTGTTAGTTCGTGGTCCGTACACCACTGTTCAACGACTTTTAATGCGGCCCTCATTTGGTCGCAGACTGTCCTCTCAGATGGCCCACTGATGAGTACAGTTAAGTCGTCTGCATAGCCCACTGTGAGAAATCTGCGGTCGTTGAGCAAGGTGATCAGTTCGTCGATCACTATGTTCCACAGAAGTGGGGAAAGGTCCCTTGGCCTTGGGCCTGCTTGTAGGCATCCCAGTGGTGTTCTAGACGAGTATTCTTTGCTCTGTTGAACAACTTCCTCACCCTGCGTCGTAGCTTTTCGAGCTCCGGTCCCCACCAGTGCCCTTTGCAAAACTGCCGCGCTCTAGGTGATGAAAGTGGGCATGTTTGTTCGAAGCTGGTGATTAGGCAGTCAGTTATCTGGTTGATATGATTATCAATGTCCTCCGTGCCTTCATGGTTATCGGGTAGTTCGACACCTTTGAGTTTCTCCGCTGTCAGAAGCTCATACCTGCCGCGGTCCATCTTCCGAGGGTTACGGCGGGGTGTAGGTGACGTCAGCGTGACTTCTAGGTTGTATTTGATACACCGGTGATCAGAGCACGACACGTCGTCAGACACATGCCAATCTGAAATATATTCGGACACATGCTCTGTCGCCAGAGTTAGATCAATGATGGTTTGGGATCTCGAAGTTACAAAAGTTGGTTCAGATCCTCTATTAATAACATTAAGCTTAGTTGCGAGTAAAAAAGAAACAAAATCCTCACCTCGCTGGTTGTTGTCCTTGCTGCCCCATAGCGCATGGTGCGCATTGGAGTCAGCGGATATGATGAGCTCCAGACCCTGGCGCTCGCAGTACTCTGCAAGCGCGGCCAGCTCCGGAGTGGGGATGTCAGCATCGCCCGGCAAGTAGGCGGATGCCATCACCACATCAGGCAGGCTTGAAGAGGGTTCCTTTTGGAGCCTAACGGTTGTAAGATCTCTGCTGCAGAACTCGGTTATTAAGGTGATGTTCACGTCCCTGTGTGCATAGATACAAGTGCGTGGGTGGTATACGTTGTTATTTAGAAGTAACTTACCTCCAATGTTGTTTAGACCGCAGATTCTCCCGTTCCTGATCCACGGCTCCTGGATCAGGGCCATGGTCTTCGTTTTTCCCTCCAGCAATCTGCGTAGGTTAGCCGTCGCAGTCTGGCTATGCTGGAGGTTAATTTGGGTGATTTTTAGTTGGTTTCTAGGTGGAGCTGGCAGCGCCATCATCGCTGGATAGGATGGCGTCGTCAAGATCACCTGGCTCATCCTTGGAGAGATCACCCAGATCAAATTGGGGACCCACCTCAGATGAGCCGGTGTCGACGACAGGCTCCTTACTGGAGCCCGGCTGTCCCTCCACCATATTGTTATTCGCACTGCCTAGGTCACTAGGGACCTTCTCGTCCGCGCCGAGATTCGGCAGTGCAGTAGGGCGGTCATCGTGGAAGCGAGTGTAGATATTACCAAACTTGTAGTAAATTCTACGCTCGCCTTCTCTCAGCTTTTCCGCGTCATCCTCCGGGATGCCAAGGAGGAGATACATCGTCGCCTTCTCCTCCGTTGGCACCGCATTGTAAAGCGCCCAGTTGGAGACGCGGAACTGCGGGTTCTGGCATATGATCCGCAGGCGGATCTTATCCAGAGTATCCTCCGGTTCCACCTGCGGGATCAACAGCCCTACTTTGACGCGCCGCGGGATCTCAGACTGCTTTCTTACAACCAGTCTGGTTCCCGCGCGTGGTGACGAGATCCTCCCTATGGAGCGGCGAAGCCATTGCAGGGCAAAATCGTCCCTGCACCACATCTTAAGGGTGCCCTCACTATGGAAGGCTTTCCCCCTAAACTGCGGTGCAGCGACGGGTGTTGCGGAAGTGGTGGGCGAGAATATTTCCTCGTCCATCACCCCCTGCAACTGCCTCTCAATTGCCTCAGCCTGCTCTTTGGAGAGGTCGTGGTAGGGTTCCATCATAATCGCGACGCAGTAGTCGTTAGACTTTAACGCGTCAGCGTATTTGATGGAGCCGATGGTATGGGTAGGCTTGCGACGCTTGCCACTACCCTGGGGGGTGAAGGAGTCAACCGGTCGGTTCCGCTTCGCGGGTTTCGACCGACTTGGATGCTCCCCGTGGCTCACCTTCGTCGCGTTCTTGTTTCGGCGTCTGGCTCGTTTGGTTCTGGAGGCGCAGGCAGCAGCAGTTGCCACAACCTCCGAGGGTGCCCCCACAGGTGCAGTTGGCCCGGCTTCGCCAGGGACCTGCGCAACACTGACAGGGGCAGCGTGGGTCCTTTCCTTCCCTTCGGCAGCTTCAAGCGGCCTACTCCCGTCATCAGTCGGGCGTCGCGTTCGCCGCGCCTCCGCACGGACTACAGCCCGCTTCCCCTTGCGAGCCGACACCTGGTCACGTTTTTTGACCTCTCTTCTCTTAACAGTCACCAGGTTCCAGCAAGATTCGTCCTGCCAGGGTTGGGTGGCTGTCGGCATTGCTGCCTTCAGAGAAGTGAGGTCAATAGTGCTTGTACTTGCCTCACTCAGGTGCTGCACCTGAGGTGCAGCCAGTAGCTGGGTTGGCGCAGCACTCAGGTTGTGAGCCCGAGGTGCAGCCGGTTCGATTGTTGGCGCAACACTCAGGTTATGAGCCTGAGGTGCAGCCGGTTGGTTGGTGGTAGGCGCTCCAGCAGGGTTGTTCGCCCCCGGTGCGGCCTTGGTGTTGAGTTTTTTATTTTTATTTTTGTTAGCCATGAAGCGTGGTATAAAATTCATCCTGAGAGTGCTTCCACCCTCCTTCGAGCCCTCAAGTGGGGACGCTGTTAGCGCCAGAAGTCACCTCAGGATATAGAGCCCCACCCCACTAGGAAGCAGGCCGAGCTGGGTGAGATGATCTCCACCGTCCCACCCGTCGTCCACCCCCAACGAGACAGAGCTCTCGCCTGACGGCCCTCTGACGGGACGTCGCAGCCGATTGACCGGAGGTGGCTAGTCCCCAGCCTCCCGTGTCAGGAGAAATCCAGACCAAAGTGGAGTGTTGCCTAGGAGACGTACAACAGCCGACGCTCTTTCGGCTCAGCCACCAGGATTCCTTCATCCCCCCTTACGGGTCCCCGCGCACGGCACAAACACGCAGGTGGTCAATTAAGGCCAACCTTCGCTTACTGTTGCGAGGGAAGGTCCGCAGGAACTTGACCACACCATCCCTGCAGAAGTGTTATGTTTGAACCTTGTTGTGGGTGTCTATTGTGTGTAGAAAGTGTGTAGGTGCATGTTTAGTATGTACGCTCTTGCGCGTGTGGGGGCCTGAGGGAGTGTATCTGTGTAGTATGAATGTGGTGTTCTAGGTGAGTATGCTATGTGTGTGTGTGTGTTACGGGAGTGCCCGCGCCAGCACTGCCCACGGTTGCTTGCGCAGGCACTCTCGGTTTGTTATTCATTTAGCACCACCCAGGGGGCACGTGTAAGGGCAAGTGGTTAGGTAGTACCTACGGACGCGCATAACTTTACCCCCCAAACATTACAGGTACATTGAATATCGATGTCAAGTTTGAGAGGGTTCGGCTGATAGGGTCTGCGCTCCAACCTGCGCCTGCTCAGATTCAAAACCTCGAGAGCTTTCAACTCGAACTCCAAAATCGCTTTGGCCTGTCGCCTGGCCGACTGCGTGTGGACGAGCTCAACGACGGGCTGGTGGAAATTGCCCGTGCGGTGGGGTCTAAGTTCTTCAAGACCCGCTGTCAAAAAAAAAAGAACCAACGCAGGACCGATCGTCGTCGAAAGCATTAGGGGAGGCTTATGCTCAGCAGTAGGCGTCCATGAGCTGGTATTATGATGATGATGATGATTTTTTTATTCTGGTGGTCTTCAACGAAGGTGGCTTGGATGCTATCAATTTGAGGCACATGCATTTCTTCGATATTCTGAATGTCTTTGTCATCGTTTAACATCATCAAAACTTTTCGACTTCGGGATCCCATTTTTCCCTGAAAATTTTACTGTATAACTTAGGATAAAGCTTCAGAGTTTAAACAGCAACACCATTTTAAAATTAAAAAAAAAAAAAAAAATATTTGTCACAGTGTAATCAACTACTCAGAGTTAGAAAGGAATTCGGTATGAGAAAGTATGAATTAAAAAAATGTGTGAAATGTTTTTATGCCTATTTTATAAAACATGTATTGGAATAACAACACCACATTTGTTCATAACACTATAAAATAATAAAAATGTTGGAAGTACAAAGTCACAAATGTTGCAATGGCTTTGTCTTTCCAAACATTTGCTCACGAAAAAGGCATAAGTGTGCTAAATATGACTTTGTCTCTCCAGGAATATCAAATGTCAAAAGGCATATTTACCTTCGCGGCTTTGGCGCTCCAAGATAAAAACATTGCGCGCGGGGGCAACGGCGCAACTGACCAATGAAACGATGTCGCGCCAAAACGCCCACCAATTCGATCCAAAATGACAAAGACACTATTGCCGTGTAGCGACTTTTAAAGTGAATCTAATGGGAGTCTTTGTCCCACTAGATACTAAAATGTTTTTTGGGCATTTCTGCATATTTAACTCATTTTACGATTTTTTGTAAGATACGCCCTTGTTCCACCGAAGGTACGATATCATCTGATATGTACGTATTTTAAGAATTTATATTTTTTGAATTTTAACTATTTGCTACTGGTCGCCCAGTGGTCGAATTTTGACCACAATTAATTTAAATTATAAGTTTGAACATCATTAAGGTTCTGTTGTAAAAAACTATACTTCTATCATAATATACAAAAGAATATAATTATATGCTTGTGGGTGTCAAATACATGGTAGTGTGTATAGCTGTGTAATGTTTTTTTTTATAGATTTAACGTAATTTTTATGTAAAATTTAAAAAAAAAAATTAGTAATCTGCAATCCTTCTCTTTACAAACTACGAGTGTGTGAAATTTCATACTCCTCTCCTATAATTTTCGTAAATATATACATATCTAAGTATCTTGAGAACAATCGATTGTACACATTGCATGATGCTCGAGTTTTACGAAGATCACCTTGATATGAAGAATCTCACAAAATATTTTTTATTAATTAAACATTACTAACCATGTAGTATAAATAAAAAATTTCGATCAATGCCAACTTAAAGAAGAAATACTTGTAAATTTTTTTGGTGATGAGTTGGTATCGATTGTACCGATGTACGAATCACGCAAAAGCAGTAGATAGTAGATACTTTTAAATGTGCTCGATTGTACGAACACGAAGTATTGCTGTAGTTGAAACATTCAATGTTGAGCAATTTGCCGTATAATGCGCTTTAGTACTGTAATTGGAAAACTAAGAATTAAAATTTTATATTTTACAATAATTATTTAAAACTCTTTGACATATTTGTATACTTACATTTTTTTTTGTCTGTGGCAGACGGCACACGCAGACGGCAGTACAAGTATTACTATACTCTGTGCAGTAGTATATAAGTGTATAATCTATGGTAGTAGGTCTTGGTAGGTCCGCGAATCTGTTAACCGATTGTGTGATTGAGTAGGTGTGAATTTTGATATTTCTGAAAATATCAAAAAATAGTAAATTAAAATCATGTCCTACTAATTAATCAGTATTTCTGGACTAGTGTTATTTTCCAGACTTTAATTTAAAGAGGAAATTTTTAAATAGGTGAGAGCATTGCTTTTTATATTCAATTACATTAATTTTGACCTATTATAATTTATAGCTGCTATTTTAATTGTATACAGTAAATCTATAAATATTTTATATTTTTTTAGTTTATAGTTATCAAATATTAAATAATTAAAATTTGCGTAATTTTTTTTATTTATAAATATGAATGTCTATGTCGCAAAACGAAGCGTTTACGTTCTTAGCGTTTTTATTTTTAACTTATTTTATTTGCAATTCGTTCTAAAATTAACCGAACCATACAAATTATATTTATTATTTAAACATATTTTTTTTTATCTATTTTTATTTATGCGGTATAAAGCACCATGCTTTTGGTATTCCGTAAACAATAAAAGCAACAATAACACTTATTTTCAATATAATATAATATATTGTTAATTTAGGTTTGTTATAACATGAAGGCCTAAGGTACATTAGTGGAATACCCTTATCATTGTACTTTGGAAGTGCCATTGACCTCTTTATCTGGCATGTACTTTATCATTAAACAATTTTTAGAAATATTTTTCATTTATTATTTTTTTTGTCGTAATTTTTGTTTTTATTCGATATTTATTTTGGTAAATCTTCGGATTAAGAGCCGTCGAACCTAAGCTAAAGTTTGACCGTTTATCGGCATAATTTCGTTACAAAAAAGAAAAAAAAACTACTCTAACCTATCTAACTTCAAAATTAGACCGTTTATCGAAATAATTTCGTTCCGAAAAATAATTGTGTTTGCTCGCAAACTAAAAAAAACCGACTTCAATTACATTGACGAGTAATACAACGTAGATCGACGAAAAAAAAAAGTCAAGTAACTACGCGTTATCAAAGATTACTCATAAAGTAGTTATCAGATCGCATTAAAATTTATATGTGACCACATGACAAACATCAGCTTTCGATTAAATTAAAAATTATTAAATCGGTACACCCAGTAAAAACTTATTGCGGATTTTCAAGAAGTTCTCTTGATTTCTCTGGGATCCTATCATCAGATCCTAGTTTCCTTATCATGGTACTAAACTAGGGATATCTTCTTTCCAACAAAAAAAGAATTATCAAAATCGGTACACCCAGTAAAAAGTTATTGCGGATTTTCAAGAGTTTCCCTCGATTTCTCTGGGATCCGATCATCAGATCCTGGTTTCCTTATCATGGTACTAAACTAGGGATATCCTCTTTCCAACACAAAAAGAATTATCAAAATCGGTACATCCAGTAGAAAGTTATGCGGT
Organism: Melitaea cinxia; assembly: GCF_905220565.1. NCBI lineage: Eukaryota > Metazoa > Arthropoda > Insecta > Lepidoptera > Nymphalidae > Melitaea > Melitaea cinxia. The sequence continues at coordinate 4,369,748 of NC_059421.1, read as the reverse complement.
ATAATACAATGTAGGTCGACGAAAAAAGCGTCAAGTAAAAACACATTATTAGATATAACTTGAAAAGTAGTAGTTAGATCTCAAATAAATTTAAATGGGACCAATTGACACACATCACCTTTCGATTAAAAAAAAATGGTCGTAATTGGTCCACACGGTCAAAAGTTCAGATGTAACATACATAAAAAAAAGAAAAATACAGTTGAATTGAGAACCTCCTCCTTTTTTGGAAGTCGGTTAAAAAAAGCCTACCCTATCTAACTTCAAAATGACTGCTCTTAATCTAAAGGCTAGCCTTTATATTTATAGTGCGTTTGTATAAAAATTACAATTGCATATATATCACTAGCCTTCTTGTGCCCATTTTGCTGGGCGTCAAAAAGTCAAAAAATCAAATTAGCAAAAATAATAACTGCAAACTATGCGCATTCAAATTACAATATGCTGTCAACAGTAATTCTATCTAATTATGTGTTAATTTGCAAAATAAAAAAAACACGACTTCAATTACATTCACAAGTAATACAATGTAACAAAATAAATAAATAAGTTAATAATACGCGTTTTCAAAGATTATTCAGAACGAAGCATCAGATCTCGATCAAATTGAAATGGAATTACAAGACATGTATCAGCTTTTGATTAAAACAAGTCATCAATATCAATATACCACAGTACATCAGTCACCAGGTAAAAATTGTGCTGCATAAATTGGTTTTGATTGTAATATTATTGACTTTAATTATTACTTTCCAAATAATTGTATAATTATATTACAGAGCTCAGTGTTGTAATGAAATTTACTACAGAAACAAATTACATATGTTTTAGTTGAATAGTGTATTGGATAAGCAAGACCAATTTCTTGTATACACATGACCAAACGCATGTTTAGTCAAGATAATGTCTTATATTGCCATATAAGCACACTCTTTGAGAAGTCATATTCTGCAGTATAAAACTTGTCTATCACACAGTGGACTCGCACACATATAATAATAATAATAATAATAAAAACACATATAACATCAGTATAAAAAAATAAATAATTAATGAGTTTAAATCTCCGATATGATTCAAACGAGTTGTTTTGCTTATTTTGGCCCCTTTTAATTTTTACTCAATTTCTTATTTTTCCAAGAACGTGACCTTGTATCTTTTAATAAAATATGTTAAATATATGAAATTTTCACAATCATATTTCATTTCCGAAGATACAACATATGACAATGACCAAAACAGACCCATGGATTTACTCTCAACATAATTGTGTTTGCCCGCAAACGAAAAAAAAAAACCGACTTCAATTACATCGACAAGTAATACAACGTAGATCGACGAAAAAATAGTCAAGCAACTACGCGTTATCAAAGATTACTCAAAAAGTAGTTATCGGATCTCGATAAAATTTATATGTGAACACATGATAAGCATCAGCTTTCGATTAAATTAAAAATTATTAAATCGGTACACCCAGTAAAAACTTATTGCGGATTTTCAAGAGTTTCCCTCGATTTCTCTGGGATCCCATCATCAGATCCTAATTTCCTTATCATGGTACTAAATTTGGGATATCTCCTTTCCAACAAAAAAAGAATTATCAAAATCGGTACATTCAGTAGAAAGTTATGCCGTATAAATACAACGTAGGTCGACGAAAAAAGCGTCAAGTAAAAACGCATTATTAGATATAACTCGAAAAGTAGTTGTTAGATCTCAAATAAATTTAAATGGGACCAATTGGCACACACCACCTTTCGATTAAAATAAAATTTGTCGAAATCGGTCCTCACGGTCAAAAGTTCTGATTTAACATACATAAAAAAAAAAATACAGTCGAATTGAGAACCTCTTCCTTTTTTGGAAGTCGGTTAAAAATTTAGTTTGTACCCTTTAGGTATAGATATAAATATTTTCGTTGCTTGATCTTTCGCTATTCTTTTATGTGACTTTCATAAACAAAGCCGAAATTACTCATTATATATTATTTTTGTCATTTTTTATTATAAGAATTTTAAAGACATTTATCAAATATTTTTTAAATTTATCTAAATATAAATTATAATTTAATTTTCTGTTATTAATTCAAGTTTAGTTTGATCAGTTAAAGCGTCATTCTAAGGAATGGGTTTTTTTCCTACAGTAGTGATTACACGACCATAATAGCGAACAACGATTACTAAATTTGGTACAACTTGCAAATAAAATGTCGGCCAACCCGGCTATTAACGTTGAAAGTGACCATTGAACTGGCCAAAGTCAAACAGCAAAAGAGATATTTGTTCAAGGGCTTAGTGCGTCATATCGTACGGAAATTTACACATCCTAAATTTACGTTTTATACATCACTGACATTCATACATCTTTTAAAAAATATGATTCATTTCATTTAAAAAGTAAAAAATTCTGCGTATTATTTTTTAGTATGTTTAAGATTAAGTTTTTTTTTTTGAGTTCGAACAAAATGCCGAATGGGATTTAGTTCAACAATGCTGACTTTACCAGGTTAAGTTATGTAGATAAATCCTCAACGTTTCGAAAGAATTGATACACAACGGTTTTCACACCTATCGTTTTGCTTATTTAAGTCACAAAGTAAGCTCCTTTTATTCTTTCAAGTCTCTTTTCAGCTAGAACTTGTCCATCACCTGAGTAACTTTGGATTTGTTCTAGTATGAAGGGTACTCAAGGATCCACTGGTAGTTTTGAAAAAGGATTGTATTTACTTTAATGAGCAAAGCCGAAATTACTCATTTAAGTAAACAATAATCTAAAACTAGTTAGTACATAATTGATTGTGCTAATGAATTTTTGGGAGTGTCCTTGAAAAAATTCAATTCGATCCAAATGTCCGATGTATTGGTATATAGGTGGTTAGTTTGATGTTGGTTTTAGAGGGTTTGTCTGGCTTCAGCAATTTAGGTAATGGCAGCCATAGTTTTACCTAACAACTTTAAGTGATGCCTTTATAAAGTTCAAGCGAGTCCGATAATAATCAACGGTTGTTGGTATTTGATTAATTTTTTTATTACTTCTCTTATAGCTTCAGGAATTAAAACTTTGAATCTCCTCCATTTAAAACATTATAATAGGGATGAGTGTGCTTAATAAAATAATAAATACGTCTTCCATTTTAATGTCACATATTTTTCATGTTTCTGGAGTTGGTTTGAGATTTTATTTTCTATAATTTTTTAAAGTTATGTTTTGTTCTTCATTGTTATAAGATACTCTTATCGTGTTTAATTTGAGCCTATATCACTTAATAAAATTTACTGCGTCGCTTATAACTAAAGATAGTATACCAAAAATGAAGCAAATCAATTTCCGCTGTACTAAATTTTATAATTTTGAAACCAAACTAGGTACTTACTACGAAACGTACTTTTAAGACATTTTCCAAAGTTTTTTAAGCAAAGATAGTGTCAAGAACTTTATAATTATAATGGTTTCATTCTTTCTGAAAAGCTTATGATGATGAGATTAATACATCCCACAATATGAGTTTTATAACGGCAGTTTTTTTTAAAGAGTGTAATAAATATTTTAGCCTCTTTTTACCTTCAATGAGCAAACTAGTAATAATTGAGGAACTAACTTGGGTTTTCATCGTGTTAACGTATTATAAATGTGCTAAAAGTTTAAAGGAAATATTCTCATTAACACAAGGCCTCGTTATCTCATTAAAGTAATTATGTAACATAAAAATTGAGGCAGATTAGTGTATTCGTTTTTATAATAAAAACTATGCATAAAATATTTCCCGCTAGGATGTCGCTTACCTTGTCTAAACTTAGGGGTCGTCTATAAGATACGTTCGCAAATAAGTGGAAGGAGGGGGTTTTGTTTAGGGTGATGAGATATGACAATAGGGAGGTGGTCTACGTCAATGTGACGTTCGCACTTCATTACTTCTTTATTTCAGACAATAGCATTGTTCAAATTGTCTCATGGAATTCACGTGTTGCGTCGACATGTAAAAATAGTACTCACGCGGGCTTCAGATGACTAATTCTGTGTGTTTAGCCATTTCGTGCGATGTTACTTTTATTAGAAAAATAATACATGTAGATAGTTCCAACTAATTAAAATTCTTTGTAATTAGTATTGTATTTTTTTAGGTATACGACATGAAAGAAATAATACTTTTTTTTATTAATACAATTATTGTAAGACTACTTGGTAATTTTATCTTTGGTATGTCGTTTGATTCTTGATAGTTGAATTTTTGTTTCATCACTTCAGCTTATTGTAGTCAACTGCTGGAAATAGGACTCCACAAATTCGCGCCGAAAATTGCGTGACTTTATGTGTGTTGCCCACATAATCACCACGCTAGGCAGGTGGGTTGGTGACCGCAGGGCCGGCTTTGTCGCACCTAAGACGCTGCTGCCCGTCTTCGACCTGTGTATTTCAAAGCCAGCAGTTGGATGGTTATCCCGCCATCGGTCGGCTTTATAAGTTCCAAGGTTGTAGTGGAAACTGTGTTATCCCTTAGTCGCCTTTTACTACACCCACGAGAAGAGAGGGGGTGGCTATATTCTTTGATGCCGTAGCCACACAGCAGTTTTACGGTATAGTTATACTTTTGTTAAGACAATTGCCATTTACCTAATCGTTTAAGTCGAATACAAAGAGAACACTTCATAAACGACGTATAAAATAATGACTAAAATCATAATTCTAATAGTATTGTTAAATTGGGCATGTATTGTATTGTTTAAAGATTGAATTTTGGTTAAAGATCTTACATAGTTTAAAATAATGGTGGTAATTTTCAGATAAATTTCTGAACGATATTGCGTTATCTCATATCTTGGAGATTCAAACTAATCTTCGCGCTTATTAACATGGAGAAGTTTTAAGTTTATTTTTTTTTGATCTAAACTCTTTGGGTGGGATAAATAAATTTATGTTCAGTTGTTTTATAATCGAATCCTAAAATAAGTTATGCAATGTTACAACTATTTTTATCGTGTCAGTAATGTTCATTGTCTCGCCAAGTTTACAATCACCGGACTCAATTGAATAACTAATTTTAGTGCACAAAATTTAGTGTTGTCGTATAGGTGTGTACGAAAAGAAACATAATGAGTTTGAAGAAGATTTTAAAGAGACAGAAAACAAATTACGGTATATTTATTTTGGTAATTCCATTCATATATCCATTGCTAAATTCGTTTTTTGTTTTAATAAGTAAAATACCTATGATTTAAAAGTCGATTATGCTATGTTCGAAATAGAACTTTTCGTAAGAAAAATGAATCTTATTTCCAAATATAGGAACCGAATTTTCTAGAAAAAAGGTATTTATAAATTGTAAAAGAATTTATTTTTCTGGGACCGTTTTACGATGCATCGCCGACAAAGTATACGTGTTGCCATATAATTTTGTAATAAAGATACGTAGTTCAATATGTTGTGATGACGTAATGCATACGTCATGTTGCTGAATGTGAACGGCGGGCGTGACTTGCCGCGCCTCCTCAGTGTAGCTTTACGTTTGCGCGGGAAGCGCGTGTTGATGTTATAACGGACCTGCTGTGTTTACTGTTTAGAAACGTAGTGTCGTGATTTTTTTTTTAAAAAAAAAGTTAAAAATGGAAAATGGTATGTATTTTTTTAAATTAGTGATTAGTCGTCAAAATTGAAGAACTTTTTTGATATGTTTTTTTATGACGTGGTTTAGTATAAACTGTAATGACAATATTAAATATTGTTGAAGCTATATTTCTTTTGGCGCGTTAGGGAAAAATGATGTGAGTAAATTTATACAATGTGCGCGCACATCGTCACACATAAAACCAACACACTGAAGTTAGCTAGTCAACGAAGAAGTTAGCAACGTGATGTTAGCTAGCCAATGAAGTTTAACTTCTTACGTGCGTACATAAGTACACACATACTTTTTTATGTACGAATACGAAGCACATCAGTACATTTTAACTGGAATTATTTTACAGAATTTATATTTTTAACTTACAAAGATTTTAAATTTTTATTACATTAAAATAATACTTGAAATATAGGTTTTTATATAGAACATTTTGTTATCAGGAAAAAATGTAGTAATTGTGATTTCGATGATTACATACCTAATTATATTGCATAAAACAATTATGTGAACATTTTAAAGTGAACCATGTGTATCTACTATTTTTTTTTTTTACTTTAACAAATTTATAATTTATTCGAAAGAACGAAATCAATATTTTTTTGCTTCATGTGACCAAAAAGAATTTATTTCATAATTTGTAAAAATTTTCTACGTTCATCATTAAATAAAATAGTACCTAATCACAATTATTATTAAAAAATTTGGATATCTTGATTAACATAAACCGCATATAAATTCTTTAATTATAAAAAAAAAAAATCTAGTCGATATTTTTCATTTTTATCTTCGCGATAAAATTAATCGCGAAAAACAGATCGTCATCGTATCATATTATCATCATAGGTATTCAAAATTATTAATAGGTTATATTATATTATGATATTATATACTGAAATGAAATGATGTAACGTTCTAGACGGTGACGTAGTTTTACTTGTATTTTGTGCAGCGTTATTGCTTCACTACTATTGACTTGTAGTATCTTGAGATTATCGCATTCAAACAAACAAACAAACCCATTCGTTTTCATACACTTTAAACACGTAGATATATCTAAAAAATAAATCATAAATAAAACGCTTCACACTCAACGGCCCCCAGTGGGATTTTCACCTGTGTTGAGGGTCCGGAAACTATGGTTGATATTGACCACCGGGCGATCACTAGTTTAATTTATTTTGTATGTGATATATAACTGAGGTAGGGCACAGCAAGCAATATCCTGCTTAAAATCTGGAGCAGCTGGGGAAGTACCTCTACATTACAAAAGATGACAGCTAAATAATATTGTTTTCAAGCAGTGTTGTGTTCCTGTGGTGATTAAGATGACCAAAGCTCCAGGGGATTGGGGCTGGCACCGCGTTGCGATGCTTATATACATATTATTATATTATACTAGTACGCATATTATTTTTCGTGGCTGGTTTTCCTTGAGTATTATACCATTTTGGAATCTTGATTAGTTGTATCAACTTTTGAAAAAACTTTGGGGTGTTCGTAATTTTGTTTGTACACCACAATGTGTTAAAGTTAAGTAAAAAAAAAAAAAAAAATTGTTTAATTTTTATAAAAAAAACCGGAAGCATTTTGTGGTAGATAGTAATGCTATTCAGGTTGCCTATAAAAAAAAAACAACTATTTAAAAATTCGTGGCCATGGTAGTGAAAATAATCATCAGAGGTCTAAATTTTTGAAAGATTTCGTTTTTTTTTGTAACTTAAAAAAAATTGAGATATTTTTTTCTTTTGTTTTTCCAAGTAGTCATGGGCAGGTCTATCCTCCGGTCTCGGCTTATCGTTGAATTTTGGGACACCTGTATATGAATATACATACTGGTGGGCCATTTAAAGTGGAAGCAATTGTTTGTTAAAAAAAATAAATTGTTTTTTGATGTTCATTTGTAAAATATTTATTTTGATCTAAGGAGATTTGTTATAATGACTTTTTAAAAATGATATCGCGCAAATGGCCACCTCTGGCCTAGGCAACCAAATGTGTTCTTTTTTCGGCGTTTTCAATCACGTTGGCCAATGTTTCGGCGGATATGGCGGCGATTTCTTGACGAATATTGTTCTTGAAGGCAGCTAGAGTCCTTGGCTTGTTAGCGCATACCTCGGATTTCAAATAATCCCAAAAAAAAAAACGTCTAGTGGCCTCAAATCAGGTGATCTCGGTAGCCAGTCAAAATCGCTTTTTTTCGTTATCAGTCGCCCATGGAACAATGGTCGCAATAAATTAAATGTTACTCGAACTGTGTGGCATGTGGTGCCGTCCTGTTAGAACCAGTAATCGTCCATGTTATTTTCACGAATAATTGGCATTAGAAAATCCGTTATCATGACCCGATAACGCTCACCATTGACGGTACCGTATGTTGTTAGGGTCTCTTCAACACTGGCTCGTACGGCTTCGATATTTTCATCGGAACGTCTTGTTCGTTGTCTGTATAGGTGTCAGCCATTACTAAGACTACCGGTGTCCACAAATTTTGCGTATAAACGTCTGATAGTGTTATTACCTGGAGCAATTTTCACTTTATTTTTTTTTACGAAACGCACGTTTAGTTTTCACGATTCAAAAGTTATTTTGAATGTACAGCGGAACAATTTCAGCGCCTTCTTTTGGTGTGCTCCATAGTTAAAATTCTACTGAAATGACGCTTCCAATACGGTATGTCATTAATCGATCTGACAACTAATGTTAAAGATATAGGGTTGCACGATGCTTCCACTAGCTAAATGGCCCATTCTGTATAATATGATAGAGATTTAGAGTAATAGTTTTCCAGTTGATATTAATTGAGTAATTATTATTAGTTGATTTAGTTTATTATAATCTTGACAAAAGTTTGACGAGATAAAGTTGTATGCATACAATCAATCATCGAATAAAAAAAAATCGTATGTATCTTATATTGGGATTGAAGAAATGAAATATCATTTCTTTTTCTTAATACTAAACTAGTTTAGATGAGAAAATAATGTTTAAATTATATTGCCGATAGACCACCGGTTGTGATTTTGCATTATTTTTCGTGTCAAAATTTTATTAACCCTAGAAAGATAACGTACGGTTCCGAGGCGCACGTAAAACAGATAATATGTCGCGGTATCTTTTTAACCGACGAGCGACGTGTATCTAGGCGTTCGTCGTTGTTGTGTCCCACCCCGTGGATGAGATGATGCGTGGATAATATGCTTTCAAATTCCTATATTCTAATTTCTCAAGAGGCTGATTAAGGACCTCCGGGTAAAGTCAGGATCAGTGTGGCTCATGAAAGCAAAAATAAATGTCACCTATTTATTAAGAAAAAAAATCTAAATATGGTTCGTACTAAAAATAGGTACCTATATAATAATATACCCATATAATTTTTGTCACTTTTTGTTAATTCTAACAGATTTTCTAACAATAAACAAATAATATTACATATTTGTGTTTTAAATATTTACTAATAATGTAAAATTGAACTAAAGTAAAAAATATATATGACTTTTAATTAATTTTAATTTGTAAGTGAATCGGTATTTAAAATGGTGCGCCACTTTGGTTCATATTAGGCTTATATAACTACTTTTTTATAAAAATTATAACGTTATCTTTCTAGGGTTAACTCAATAAGTTCACAGGTCACTGCAAGATTGTATAAATTAGATATGGAACGATATTTCTGTTAATTGCGTGCTTCGTTCTTAAATCCATAATTCATGGTTGAAAATTGTTTGAAGAATCAATAAATCATTAATTTCCATCACACTTGGTTACTTGGTTACACACATCACACTAAGCGTTAACAATTATGAGTTATATTTTTAACGTTTGCTACGTATGTATGGGTTTTTGGATACGTGTAGTTTACGCAAAATGTTTATAGCGGTCAATGACATCAAGTCATGGAGTTATTTGCGTAATTCTTTTCTATTGTATACAAAATCTTCATTTCCTTTTTGTTGTAACGTATTAAAAGACTAGCTCCTGTCTGCGACTTCATCTGCGTGGAATAGGAATAATTCTGTCATGCATGATTTTTGTAAAACTTTTACGCAGTACACGCAGCGGAAGCTCTCAAAAGGAAAAAAACCTGATTTTGAAACATTCTTCATTGGTTCTCCGCTTCTGTTGGTTAAAACCAATAGGCATTGTGAGATATAGCCTATAGTCTTCCTCGATAAATGGGCTATCTAACACTGAAATAATTTTTTAAATCGGACCAGTAGTTGCTGAGATTAACGCGTTCAAACAAACAAACAAACAAACTCTTCAGCTTTATAATATTACTAGTAGTATAGATATAATAAAGTATGTGTGTTTATAATAAAAATTCCACTTTTACTTGAGCAGCCATCGATCCGCCTCCGTGACATTTTGCTTACAAGGTTATTTATGTAAGAGGCTGTCTATATGATAGTCTGTTTCGTCTGTTTCAACTGCATCCTTGATTTTAATGACGCGATATCGTTTTAAAGTATTAACTTTGTAGGATTAAATACAAAGGTCACATATAAGTCACATTGCTGTCTTAATTGTAGTTAATTTAAAATTCATGTAAATAATGTTATTGTGTAAGTGATGTACACATTGATATTGTAACAAAGTATACGTGTTCTGAAATGGTACCTAAATCCTTGGATTAATCATAATACTTAATACGTTTAAAAGTAAACATTATTATCTTAAAAGTTGTTACTAACAGTGTAAATTTTTCTTTTTTCTCGCGTGAATGTCGATAAAAAGACCGTGGAAATGTACATAGGCTGTAGTTTTTCACCAAATATTGTTGAGGTTTTTTTTGCTCATGTGGATTTTCCTATGTTTTGAAAAATACGTAATTTTTCTGGGAGTTTTTTTAGTAATCAATTGGCATGAAAATGGGTAAAGGAAAAGGTAAAAGTGGGATCATTAGAGTTATAAACGAGATACTTAAATTATTTAAATGAATACCTAAGTATTATAGAAAAAAAAATCGTATATCCATGAAATATTTGTAAAGTTGGAAATTTTCGAAAACATAGTAGGTACCTACTTTTGGAAATCCTGTATTTTAGAGTGCCGATTTTATATCATAATAAATTTTGCTATAAGTTATACCCATCACTGTTAGTTACCCATCAGTGATTACAAAACAGAAGTGGAATTGTCACATTTACAGTAATTACCAAACAGATTACGTAATCTGCAGCGTCCAATTTCATCAACTCATATTATATTGCATAACGCTTTTTTTTCAGGATCGATCAATTATCATGTAATAAAGTTACACATATCTTGATAGATGTTTAGTAAACTAAAAGTTGTTTAAAGTGTAATCTGAGTTTACCCATTTTGACTTGATTATTGATTTGTTTGATTTTAAATGCAATTAAAATTGTTTTAAATTATTGTAACTGTAAAACAGATGGACGTTTGTAAAAACTAATCGTTTAATGCAGTATGTACGATTATTTAAAAAAATTAAAATTAAAATGTAATAGCTGCTGCTGCTAGAGGAAATGATTAGGATGTATTTTAGATACATTTTATTCTGTCCAATGTTAAATTGTAAGAACTTTTAAAAGTAACTAAAGAGCAAATCTTCGTCAATAAATAAGGAAGGTTGAAGTTTCGACCTGCCAAGTTAGGCTATTGCGAATTGGTGGATGAACGTGTTTCTGAATTACTATCAGAACAGGTATCTTCACGACGTTTTCTTTAAACCCAAGCACTAAATATTTTTTTTTAAACAAAACTTCCGTCAATAAATAAGGAAGGTTGAAGTTGCGACCTGCCAAGTTAGGCTATTGCGAATTGGTGAATAAACGTGTTTCTGAATTACTATCAAAACAGGTATCTTCACGACGTTTTTCTTTAACCCAAGCACTAAAGATTTTTTTTTAAACAAAACTTATTGCTTGTAAATTCATAGGTGCTGCTAGTCTGGTTCGCAAGTACTTTTAAATTTTTTAGTTACCAGTTTTAGTTTACCAAAAATCTTACTTATACATTCTAAATTATATCTCAGCACATTTAACCTGTTATAAAATAATGTCACGAATGAATAATGAGTGTTCTTAAAAATATATGCTAGAATTATCAAGCAAACCTGATAAAAAAATGGCAATAATAATTGTAAGAAAACTTTAGTAAAATCTAAAGTAAGTGAAAGTATGGAAAGTTACTAAAATCGTTGTAAGATTAACAATATTTTAAAATCTTTATTATCGCGAAAGATATTTTGCGATAAAGATAAGTTACTATTGTCGATGTACTATTAATGTTATGACTTTTATTTTATGGACGGTATAATTTATAATGCTCCGAGTTTATGTTACCGATTAGAATTATTAGATTATAAATTGTTGATAACTTTGAAATATACTGCTTCTCTTCGGGCTTATATATTTCGAAAATAAAACCGACACACAAATATTTTATTACTTTTTGGTACAAACATTCTCTTGAATAATATCAGAAAAGTGTTAACCACTAAACTTTGTCTTTTACTTTCAGTATACACTTAAAAAAAATATTTTAGTAAACGAATCTACATTATAACTTATTTATTAATCCTTGTTTGAAAGAGAAATATTTTGATTCTATCGATGTGATTAATATTATATTTTATAGATTAATTTATAAATTTTGTCGAATAGCTTGTAAAGTCACATAATTTGTTAGTAAGTAAATATCTTTAGATGCCACGTCAGGATTGGTCAAATTTCGGTCAGTCGCGCGGGTGTGTCTTTTACGTAATAACGTTAGTCTCAATGACAAATAAGTGAGAGGTATAAAATGAAACAGGTTTAAAACTATTTTTTAGCTATTGTAAGTATTTAATGCAGCGATACCGGTCCAGTGGGTTTTTATTTGCAACATTTTATCAGACCGCTTTGTTAGTATTTACTTTATTTAGCTGAAGAAATAGAAAACATGTATCTAAATAATAATATAATAATAATGTGGTAATAATAGAATGCATATCATAATTCAGAACAGAAATTATAGGAAAATATATGTGATAATAGCTATGTCACTGTCAATTTTGTAAATATAGCTAGGAAGAAAAAAAATGTTGCGCCTTGGATAAAGCTAAGATAATTGTTATGACGGCTATGTCATAACGATTAGGTTTCCGTTCTACAGCCCTATTTTTCCCCTCACTTGGTACTTGTATATTGTATTTAAAAATCAGACATATGCCAAAGGGTTATTTATTCATTATATAACTGTTTCTTATGTTTTGCTGACATTTAGTTTGTTGCCAATTTCTTTTTATAAAATTTTACAATTTTTAGCAATCTGCAACGACAATGCTGAACTTAACTGTAATAAAGTTATAATAGGAAATATTTAAATTCTGAGCTGTAATTATATCTAGAAAAATTGATTGTACGAATATGGGAAGGCTGAATTTAGTTCCTTTAATTTCCTAAAGTTACAGGAGTGTTGCTAACGATATCATTTTCAGGTTACTTTTGTTCTGCCTGATTTTACTGTTTATGATTCACTAGAAATAATGCAATTATTAAACGTTTTAAAACGTTTACCTTATATTTTTAACCGACTTCCAAAAAAGGAGGAGGTTCTCAAGTCGACTGTATTTTTTTTTATGTCTGTTACATCAGAACTTTGGACTGGGTGGAGCGATTTCGACAAATTTTCTTTTAATCGAAAGGTGGTTTGTACTAATTGGTCCCATTTAAATTTATTTGAGATCTAACAACTACTTTTCGAGCTATATCAATGCGTTTTTACTTGACGCTTTTTTCGTCGATTTACTGGATGTACCGATTTTGATAATTCTTTTTTTGTTGGAAAGGAGATATCCCAAGTTTAGTACCATGATAAGGAAACCAGGATCTGATGATAGGATCCTAGAGAAATCGAGGGAAACTCTTGAAAATCCGCAATAACTTTTTACTAGGTTTACCGATTTTGGTAATTCTTTTTTTGTTGGAAAGAAGATATCCCTAGTTTAGTACCATGATAAGGAATCCAGGATCTGATGATGGGATCCCAGACAAATCGAAGGAACTTTTTGAAAATCCGCAATAACTTTTTATTAGGTGTACCGATTTTAATGATTTTTAATTTAATCGAAAGCCGAAGTTTATCATGTGGTCCACATTTAAATTTCATCGAGATCTGATAACTACTTTTTGAGTAATCTTTGATAATGCGTTGTTACTTGACTATTTTTTTGTCGATCTACGTTGTATTAGTCGTCGATGTAATTGAAGTCGGTTTTTTTTTCGTTTGCGAGCAAACACAATTATTGACTTATATTTATTACTGGGTATACCGATTTCGACTGTGTGGTCGAATCGTGTGGTCATACTTAATATGTTATTGCATTTAGTTTAATTTGAGCAAGATCTGATAAGCAGTTTTAGAGTTTCTAATAATGTGCATATTGGTATACCTGTCGATGTATTTTCTTTTATTTGTTAGACAACAAACAATTATTATGTGCACGTAAATTTACCTCTTTCTTTTATTCTTTCTTCTAATTTTTTATATTGCTAGAATTTCATTCAATTCATATAAATATAAAGTTACTTATCTTAGGTAAAACAACCGCTTTGTATGTTTATCTATTAAGATTAATAATCCTCTACCATTGCACTTATGATGGATGTGTCATATAATTCATTATTACGACTCAAAGACTAAACTGTAGCGTCAAATACTTTATGGTTTTATAGATAGGTACACTACTTTACTATGACTTTCTGTTACATATTTTATGGAACAGAAAGTCAACATGCCCTATGTTGGCATTTGATTCTTTTATTTCAATGTACTTAACTTCAGCTTTAAGAGATCCTTCATGACGAATTTCTTTGAGAGTGAAATAAAGTACCGTCCCCGTTCAACTAGCTGTTTAAAAACTAGTACATCTAGTATAGTCAGACTCCATGTGAATACAATGTTTGATATGAACCAAACTAAAATAATTATCCTTAAGTTATATTTTGTTTATTTATTATTTTAGCATACCAATACGTAATTGACAAAATACAGAATTACAATTCTAACTAACCTCCAGTTGCATCAGTTGCAACAGGCGGCCTTATCGCTAATGCAGCGATTTCTTCCAGGCAACCTTTGGGCAGAGGACCGATATAGAAAGTGTGGGAAGGGCCGAAAAATATATGAAAGAAAGAAAACCAAATAAATAAAATATAGTACAAATACTTACAAACAAACATACATGGATACTTATATACATACATACACAAATACCTAAACATCTATACGTATAATAAATGTATGTTTTTAAATCAGAATGACCTTTGTCAATTACAGATATGGATTATCTTATAATTAAATAATTATGTGTAGAATAAATCCGCTTAGTCGTTAACACATGCCACTTAGTGATCTACAATGTTTACGATTCAGCCTCTACCACTCACTGCTGGGCATAGACCTCTGTCTCCATGTAGGAAGAATCAGAGCTTAATCCACCACGCTGCTCCAGCTACAATGTTGCTTTTTTCAATAAAGGTGAAACGGTACATACACTTTATATGCGCATACTTATGTTTACTTTGTTACTATAACGAAATGTTTAAAACGAAATTTCTGACGTTTTATTATAATTAGTTCATTGCGATTCAATAGTGCGATATGTGAGTATAATTACACAAAATTAATGGAATTTTTTAGTAGGTTTATCACACTAAAAGGCATGGATGTGTCATCAGACTTAAGAGGGTTTTAAGAATTGCATATACTGGCGTACAATAAAAGGTATACAGGTAGATCTCTCACTCACTTCAGCCTAATACAGTCTGCTACTGCTGAATATAGGCCTCCACAAGTTATATGTGTAATATGTTTTGCCCATGTCACCACGCTGGACAGGCGGGTTGGTGACAGGGCTTCGTCGCCCCGAAGACGCTATACACGTAGATATAATATGATATTTACGTTTACAGTGTGTATAATTTTAAAATCTGTATTCTATTTAGATACACGAGCGTGATTATTTACGTAATTAATTATTTACGTAAATATCTACTTATATTTAAAATCGCAATATGTTTCAGCGATAAAAAATTATGCGCCTAACCAATTTGGACGGTTTAAAATGTATAGGTATGCTATGACTAATTGTGCAAGATGTGATAATTGATAAACTTCTCTGTCGGGTCAGATTTTTTCCTTTAATATATTTTTTTTTTGCTTTTAACCCAGTTCGATTTGAAATATATATGTAAAATATATAGATGTTTTATATAAATAAATGAATAATTATTCATTCATTTATTCGGTTTTGAATTGGTATAAATTATGTACGAAAATAATAATAATGACTTGACAACGGATTTTTTAATACCTGCTGGACACATAAAACACTTAAGTAAGGCAAATAAAAGCGGCTTCCAAAAATATATAACTGTATTTTTAAACATATTCAGTATAGGTTAATTTTAGTATATATGGTTCTAATAATGATTCGTTGAATAATTCCCAATGGATTTGTAATCTGAAAATACACCGTTTTGATTGCCCAACAGGATTTTCACATGTAATTGTGCCGTCTAGATTAACTATGAACAATCACCCAAATAATCAATCCTTATCGTTCTGTGTAAACTATCCGTATCGTAATCGAAATCGGTTCACAATTTTACAAACATAAAATATTTTTAAATATTTGTTAAGTATTTACTTTTAAACTTTCACCTGTGACGTCTACAACGTCGCCGAAATATCGGGGGTTTAATAATGATAATCGCGGTAAGAATCCAGAATCCAAAGTGTTCATAGTTATTAGGTTTTAATAGAACGAGAATGCCTACATTTAAATATTAAATTTGTTGAGTTATTTTTATCACGGTAATGTTATAAATTGAATTAAACCAGCTTGAACCGCTACGATTTAACATAGAAACTGGTTTATCTTCGTTTATCTAGCTTTCTGAATTCCTTTGTATGTATAATTCTTGATTTGTCTTTCCTAATCGCATTTACATACGTGCATCAACTTTATATTTTAGTTGTTTATTTAGATATATTTATCAAAAAAAGTTGTGGTTTCACAAAAATCGTCCATTACGAATTTGTGATATGGTTTTGGCTACCGTTATCACGTTCTGTCGTTGTCAGTGTGAAATTTCATACCCCACATTGTTACTTGATATAATGTTTATAACCGCTCCATTTTCTCGATAAGAAACAAACAAATAATTTCTTAGTATACACAAAAATAAATTGACCGTTGTGATATTTTATTGTACGGGAAACCTAAAAAATATATAACCTAATATATAACCTAATAATATATATAATGACTGTACATTTGTATTATTATGCCTACAGTTGGTCGGTCTTTCTACTTAATTTAAAAAATATATTTGTGTACTGTATACACAATACACAGCATAACTAATACTAGCAATAAAAAAACCACTTAGGTTTAAACTTGGTGCTATCGTGGTCTACTAAAACATAAAGAAATATTATTAATCGTCATATAAAATGTTCTTTTTATACTACTTAAAATATTAATAAAAATACAAAAACCATTTGTATGATTAATGATCTTATATTATAGGTACTAGTAGCTGTGTCCGCGATTTAATAATAATTATTTTTTAGTTCGCTGAGATTACAAAATTAATAATTAAGCTTAAGTTACTCCTTATTACATCAGCTATCTGCCAGTGAAATTCTCGTCAAAATCGGTCCAGCAGTTTCAGAGATTAGCCGGAACAAACAGACAGACAGATAGACAATAGTTGAAAAATCAGAGGGATAACCTGCTTGTTCTTTTCTTTGATTTGCGTTCAGTCGCTTTGTTATTCTTCCAAGTATAACTTTTGAGAACACTTTGTAAATATTAGATGTAAGGCATATCGGTCTATAGTGGTTAATATCTGTTTTATATCCTTTGTTCTGTAAAAGAATTATTATCTGACAAACAGACAAAAATTGTAAAAAATGTTGTTTTGGTATATCTCTAATAAGCATTTAGTAAAAAGCGGTTATTTTAATATTACAAACAGACAATCCAATTTTATTTATTTCTATAGATAGTTAAAAAGTTATATATAATCTGACACCTGATATAGTAAGGAGTAATATTAAGTTATATAGGCTACTTTTATTGTAGAAATGTTTTTATAACTGCGAACTAAACAATAACTTTTTTGTTAAATTCCACGCGAAAGAAGTCGCGGGCACAACTAGTCTTACTCGTATATATAACTTTTGAACCCAAAATATTTAAATAATGCTGTTTTAATTTTTCTTTAATACTTTCATTTGAACTATTTTTTATACAAATCTGGTGCTAAGTTGTTAATAAGTTGAGGTAATATAACCGGTTGTACGCTTATTGTGCATACTGTTAGCGCGCTGCGTACGTAGCGGTTCCACATATATGGAAGGTTCTTACGAAATAAAGGATTAAGAAAATGTGTAATATCAGGAAACTTAACGAGTATCAAAACTTAACGTGTTCAACGGTTTTCAAGACAAAACGTTGTTCAGTAAGTTTAAAATCAAAACTTTTAAAGGAATCTCTGAATGCGTAGTAAACATTTTCGTTGTCATTGATAATAATTCGATACTTCCTCGTAATAATTTGTGGTTTGGCGGCGACCCACGTCTATATACGTCTAAAGAAAACCATACCATCGTATCATACTAACCTATCAACATATAATATACACGGTGGATATAAGGATCATTTGACATGAGGTGGGGCATAGCAGATAAAATCTTGCATATATAATTTAGAGCAGGCCCATTGCGGAACAATTTTAACCTCTTTAGGTCTGCATTAGGTCTCGTTTTTAACCGACTTCCAAAAAAGGAGGAGGTTCTCAATTCGACTGTATTTTTTTTTTTTTTTTTTTTTTTTATGTATGTTACATCAGAACTTTTGACCAGGTAGACCGATTTCGACAAATTTTGTTTTAATCGAAAGGTGGTGTGTGCCGATTGGTCCCATTTAAATTTATTTGAGATCTAACAACTACTTTTCGAGTTATATCTAATAATGCGTTTTTACTTGACGCTTTTTTCGTCGACCTACGTTGTATTATACCGCATAACTTTCTACTGGGTGTACCGATTTTGATAATTCTTTTTTTGTTGGAAAGGGGATATCCCTAGTTTGGTACCATGATAAGGAAACCAGGATCTGATGATGGGATCCCAGAGAAATCGAGAGAAACTCTTGAAAATCCAAAATAACTTTTTACTGGGTGTATCGATTTTGATAATTTTTACTTTAATCGAAAGCTGATGTTTATCATGTGGTCACATATAAATTTTATCGAGATCTGATAACTACTTTTTGATTAATCTTTGATAACGCGTATTTACTTGACATTATTTTCGTCACCTTACGTTGTATTATACCTCATAACTTTTTACTGGGTGCACCGATTTTGACGTTTCTTATATAAATTAAAAGCTACTATTCGTCACGTGGTCCCATTCAAATTTAATTGAGATTTGATTCGTAATTTGTGAGTTATATCTAATATTGCGTATTTACTTGACGGTTTTTTCGTCACCCTACGTTGTATTATACGTTATATCTTTTTACTGGGTGCACTGATTTTGATCTTTTTTGTATAAATCAAAAGCTAATACTTGTCATGTCGTCCGTTTTAAATATGATTGAGATATATTGAGCAATTTTTGAGTAATCTTTGATGACACGTATTTACATGACGATGTTAAGACGACTGTGGTCATGTTCAATACTTTGCCACAACGCCATCTATCAAAATGTTATGAAATTACTTCGTTCACTATCGATCAAATTACAATATTCCACTAGAGTAGAGAGTAGCAGTTTATTCGTTATAAATATATTTGAGCTTTTAATTTTTGAGTTATCGCTAATACTGGGTATTTACTTGGCTATTTTACGTCGACCAACGTTATATTAACCTCATTACTATTTTACTGGGTGGACCGATATCGATGATTCTTTTTTTAATCGATAGGTGGTGCTTGTCATGTGGTCCCATTTAAATATAATTGAGATTTGACTCGAACTTTTTGAGCTATATCTGATATGGCGTATTTACTTGACTGTTTTTGGAGTTTTCTCCTTAAGAATCGATTTTCATTTAAGGCCCCGGAATGAAAAAATTGAACAGTAAAATCTACTGAACGAATGACCTTGTTAGAGATGGCGTTCAGACGTTTTCAAATAACGCAATTAGGTTCCTATAGATGGCGTTATTGCATTCATTTATTTACAATTTGATATAGTAATAATATATTTCTTAGACTAGTAAGCCTTTTTGTGCCTATTTAGACAGTTGATCTGAAGAGGTAAACTCCAGTCGTGCATCGGAGCTGTGTGAAAACATGAACATTACATATTTTTAATAAAAAAGACATAAACCGTAATTCAATATAAATCCGCTTCAACTAAAAAACCCGCCGTAATAAGCGATGTCAGCGCTTCGCGCGAATCGACGACGGGCCTTTTATGAAATTTCTGCCTACAATCGCTAACAAAATGTTAGAAATAACAGTAGAACATTATATAATTCTACAATTTTATAATGTCGCGTTATATGGAATACGAACAAAGTATTACTATTTTTTCGTCGATCTACGTTGTATTACTCTTCGATGTAATTGAAGTCGGTTTTTTTTTCGTTTGCGAGCAAACACAATTATAATAAATAATAATAAATAAACGCTGCCCACTCAACGGCCCAAAAGAATTTTATCCTGTGTCTGAGGTACGGAAAACTTACACAATACACAAGCACAAACGACCAGACCATGTCAAACATATAGGGCCAATACAAAAGTCTGTCATAAGCGGGGATCGAACACGCGACCGCCAGCGCAAAATCCAGTGTTGTTCCAATGCTCCAACCGCTGCGCCAACGCGTCGTCAATTCAATAATTTCTAAATCATTATTTATCAATGATAATATTATAGTCTTTAAGTGTGTAATTGTTTGATCAGATGTAGGTCTTTGAACTCTACCTAAATAGCTGAACTGATTTTTGTGTATTTATTATGTTGGATTTAAAATAGGACATAGTAGTTATGACTACGATGAGGTTAGATGTCTGTCACTTCTACTACTTTATGAAATATTTAATTAGAGTAATATTTATCATTTTCAATTAATATTTTTCTTTGCCGAAAATTTTAAGCACGTTGCTTACCTAAAGGAAAAAAAAGTAAGTAATTTTCAAATTTTCGGACAATGGATATTTTTTTTTTAATCGCTTTCAGTCAATATTTATAGAAAATATTTCACAAGTAGATGATGATAATGCATCACAATAATTAATAATTTACTCGAGATTTGTAACTTATGCATAATTGTCTGGCTTAAAATATTACTCATGTATTAATTAGCTCTAGTGCGTCTCACTTTAATCAATTGAAATCATAACTTTGACATTGTGGAAAATTTTGTTCGATTATGTTACACAATCATTGTCGTTAGACTAAGTATTTTTCCGTTACAAATTGAAAACTTCCTTACGGCTGTTACTATAAGTCTAAGATCCCAAGCAAAGTCGACTTTCACGCATCAGCTTACCAGATGAAAATTGACTTTTTATTATTATTAAATAAAATATATTTCTGAACATGTAACAAAAGGGTTGCCATGAAAAATATGGTAAGCAGATGAGTGAAGGTTGAACTAACTTGGCATCCTTTTTTGTACATATATTGCGTCCTACGCTCAAGATTATTTAGCGATAAGATCCCTTTTGTACATCTTTTTTTTGTATAATACTTTTTTATATTCTGGTGTGTGATAAAAATATACTGTCAAAGAAATACATTTAATTACAATATTCTTTTAAACTAATTGACTCGCGACTTCATCTGCATTGCTTGTTTATGTATGAAGGCGAACAAAATATTTTTATGAGATTGCACTGCAATCCTTTATAAAATAAATTGTTTATAAAATAATCTACTAAAAATGTTACTAGACCGGATTTTATGTTAGATTTTCTAAGTTCGTAATGGTGAAAGTAGCATCCAATTGAATGTGGAGTGTTGCTGGCATGAACTATAAAAACAAATAGACTCATTTTATCAAAAACTAATTTTATTCTTTTTAGTAAAATTCAGATTTTTCTCCATTATTAGTGTATTTATTTATTTGTTGAACAGGATTTTGATTCTATTTTTTTTTTTTGTTAAAAATATCATCCTTATGAAGTGACATTCGGTTATGTGAGGTATAATAAAATATAAAATATAATGCGTTGAGCATTTGCAATTAAATATGTCAGTTTTTTTCTATTTTACAAATATATGGTAGTCGAGGTAATAAAAGTCTAGGCAATCCTGCTGAGACGATGCAAATAACTTGATATTGTCCATTTTTTAATTAATGTTATTCGTAATTTTAAATTATTCATATGTGTTTCAATTTGAATTAAGGATATAGAAAATTAATTCAATCAAAACGCAAAGCATAATAATAAAGCATATTAATGAATTGTTCAACGTAAAAAAAAAACAGGACATTTAGCTAAATTAAGAAAAAACAATGATTTAAATTTCCTAAGTGGCTTATGGTGTTTGAGTTTGGAATTCACAGTGTCCCAAATTACGATAATTTTGACAGTTTACGAATCCATTGCTATGAAAATGGGCCTCAGGATATTGGCAAAATTGAAAAAATTGATTAAGCATTTCATTAGCAAATTCGACCCTTTTTCTGCAGTCTCTCTTTCAATTCTTGTTTTAATTGTAGCTTGTATGGATGCAGTTTAAGACCTAAGCTTAAAATTCGTAGCAAACTTCGTGCGATAAGACAAAAGACGATTTATTGCGAGTAGACAACTGTGTATCTTCTCTCTTTTTTTTTTTATAAATTTTGATCCACGGGCTCAAAATGCCCGTGCCTTTGTTTATCATGCATGCATTATACACCAGGCGATTTTTCTACTTACTATACTACAGATCAACAGTCCTGTGACTGCCTAGTAAAACTAGGACGTGGTCCGACGCCGACGGTTTTTTTTTTCCTTACTAAATACTGTTTATGCAGAAGTATACACATAATTGCTTTCTAATTTCTAACATTATTATTTTTCTTATCTATGTCTATATTTACACTTATTTGTTATTTATTATATATGTACACTTATTTCCTAGTTACCATATATGTACACATATGTATCTTCTCTTACAGACTGCATGCACTCTCTCAATATTGTCTTCGGTCCTAGATGTTCTAAGACGACCTTTTGCTTGTGAATTAAAAGTTAAATCATTCTCTTAAAACGCTTTACCCGTATTTTAATTAAATTAGCACTCGGAGTTTCACTAATTCGCCGTAGTTCATATTCAGAACAATGTAGTCGGCTAGTCGCCTAGTAAAAATGTATGAATGACAGTTCTCGTAAAATGCGCGCATGCAAAATGCGCGTAACATCCCATCGAAGTGACTCATTGTGACTAAAACTCCCTTGTGCGTGCCTACCCAGCGATAGTAAGCTCCCGCCCGCGCGCTTTCTACCCCGCCAAAAAAAGATGATGCAATATGCACATTCTATTGTGCCACTCTAAATATAATTTTTAATTACGTTTGATAATCTTTAATTAATTATAGTTGTTATTATAATTTACAGGAAACGAGATGCCAGTACGAGACGGCTCCAAAAAGTCACTAATAGGAGTCATTGACGATGGTACCAAGACAGTCAGATTCGTGGTATGACAAATAATATTTTATAATAGTAGATTTTTCATTAAGAATATATAATTTAATGTACGTGGAGATTGTATAATCTTTGATAGATAAAGATTACAGATGTGAGGTACATAATTTAATAATACGTCATGTATTAAGGAAAATAATAAACCAAAAGTGCCCGATTAGACTCGAACCATAGATGTCGCTGAATTACTATATCATTACTTTCATTATTCTTAAAATGTTTTAATACTTAACTTCCTACTTCATTAATATTATCTTCTTTAGTCGAAACTTCAATCTAAAATGTTCATACGTTCGGGACGTAGGTATTATTGGAATACCACTGCGCTGAGGTACTTACATCTGTGTTCCCCATAAACATGTTTGTGTTAGTTGCATTTTGCCCATCCGATATTTTTATGATGATCAATTTAAATTGGTTTGTCTGCTGAATAATAAAAGTAGGTACAGACATTCTATACATTTGGGTCTAGGTGGATTTGGATAATTTTATTTTGTTTAGTAAATTTTCAAGGTAAATGTTTCTTAAATATGGCGGAATTTAATTATTTTACTCGTTTTTAAAACCACTTCCACTATTTTAATAGATCTTGATAACTATAAAATTATTATTTATAGTTTGCAATAAATACAAAAGTGATAGTATATTTCAATAATGCAGTTGCTCGAAATAATTCCTTAATTGCCGCAAAATAACCGGTCTTGGTGTTCGAGGCTTACCTTTTCATTTTCAGCTGTGCGTACGTTTCCAAATACTTCATCATTACAGCCTATACAGTCCACTGCTGGACATAGGCCTCCACAAGTTTACGCCACAAATAACGTGAACTCATGTGTTTTGCCCATAGTCACCACGGGTTGGTGACCGCAGTACTGGCTTTGTCGCACCGAACACGCTACTGCCGGTCTTCGGCCTGTGTATTTCAAAGCCAGCAGTTGGGTGGTTATCCCGCCATCGCTCGGCTTCTTAAGTTCCAAGGTGGTTGTGGAACCTCGCCATCCCTTAGTCGCCTCTTACGACACCCACGGGAAGAGAGGGGGTGGCGTAATTCTTTAGTGCCGTAGCCACACACTACTCCAAATACTTATTCAATAAGAATTTATCCCCTAATTTCTTTACGTTCTTAACGATTTGTCTACAAAAATTTTCCTAAAAGAGTTGGCCCCTATGCATTGAATATTTGAATCTTTTGACGCATAGATTTGAATTTAAAGTTGTAGTATTTGTACTTCAAATAAATGTTTGACGGCTATTTAGTGGAAGTAAATATGAATTTTCTGTACGTATTAGTTGTTATGTTTATTTTGCAACCTGTGAATTCCATTCTCTTTTATCTTTTCCTTCTATTAAATTCACATGTCTAAAGTTGTACATTGTAGTTTATTGTAGGCTAACTACTCTTTTAAACAGGTTAAATATATATAGGTACATGTTATGGTAAAGTTAACAAACTTTAAAGGGCATATAATAGTCATATCAACATGTAAAATATGAGTAAAAAGCCTAAAATATTGCCTATTAAAATATATTCACAAAAATCATTTTAATTAGATCAAATCTTAAGTAAATAATTAAATAAATAAGTAAAAAATTCTCTTTTAGATATACGAAGCAGAAAGATCAGAAGAGTTAGTCTCACATCAACTAGACAAAACAGAGATCCAGCCGCAGGAAGGATGGTACGAACAGGATCCTATGGAAATTATACATCATATAAAAATATGCGCAGAAAATGCTATCGAACAATTAAATGAATTTGGTAAGTAAAAGTTAAAATTAGAATCTAAAGTAATATTATAAAACTGCAGAGTTTGTTCGTTTGTTAGTTAGCTTCCTTGAACGCGCTAATCTCAGAAACTACTGGTCTGACTTTAAAAATAATTTCAATGTTAGATAGCACAATTATCGAGAAAGGCTATTATCATGCTTAAGACCAATAGGAGCAGTACACCAATGAAGAATGTTTCAAAATCGTTTTATTTCTTTTTGAGAGCTTCCCCAGCTAGCCCAAAGTGACTATTCCACGCGAATGAAATCGCGGGCAGAAGCTAGTTTTCAATAAACTTTGTCAATAAAATGTTTTATCCGGCTCGAAGGATTAATATGTATTAGATACAATATATATATATTCTTTATTGCACTTTAAAAAAAAAAAAATTTGCTTTAAGATATTCTATTAATTTATTTCGCATACAAAATTATATTTTAGTATTATTTGAGAGTTTATAATTATTTTTTCTAGGATACACGAAAGAAGATATAGTTGCATTGGGTATCACAAATCAGAGAGAGACTACGATAGCGTGGGACAAATTTACCGGCGAACCCTTACATCCAGCTATAAGTAAGTTAAAGCATAAAGATAAAAAAAAACAGTGTTCTTTCAACCACACGAATGAAGTAAAACTTCTGCACAATAGGCCTGCAATGCGTCTTAGATATACGAAACATAATTGGCTATGAGAGAAAGAAAATTTGAGCTCGCACCTCTCTCTTTCTCCGCTCGCCTTGTCCGATGACATTTTTCGTAACGCAAGCATCATGCATTCACCAGCTTACTCCCCAAGCCAAGCCTGCGTAAATAAGTTTTACTTCAAAAATAACTATAAATTTTCTTTAAATTAAAGACGAGGAATTACTAATTGTAGGGTACATCAAGTTTAAGTATAGCAAATAGAGTTATATAGGTGATGCTAAATTTGTTAACAAATTGCGATGAGTATGTTAATTGATAGTCAAATATCCGGAACAATATATTAGGTATTTTTTTATCTCTTGCTTATGGCTAATGTAGAAAACAAGAGTTAGTTACTATAACTCTTGCAAAACACGTCGTAATTGCGGGTTTCAATTAGCTATAGATAAAGAAAATTCACCAACCCGCCTGCCCAGCGTGGTGACTATGGGCAACACACATGATTTCACGCCATTTTTGGCGAGAACTTGTGGAGGCCTATGTCCAGCAGTGGAATGCTATATGCTGAAGTGATGATGATGATGATGATGAAAGAAAATTAAGTTTGATATATTTTGCATTGGAGTGGTGGGTGTACTATATAGACAAAATCTTGGATTTTAAGCAAAATGTTTACGTCTAAAATATTTTGATTTTAGTCTGGAACGATATCCGCACAGATAGTACGGTAGACGCAATACTAGCAAAAGTACCGGATCGTAATAAAAATTATCTAAAAAATGTATCCGGTTTACCAATCAGCCCATATTTCAGTGCATTAAAAATGAGATGGCTTAAAGATAATATAAAGGCAGTGAGACGAGCGAGTAGGGATAAAAGGCTGTTGTTTGGTACTGCCGACTCTTGGATTGTTTGGGTAAGTAAATATTACTTAATAATATATATTTCTTTTTAAAAAAGTGTACACTGCGCCATAGTAATATGTTTTATGGAAAGTATTATCAAAATCGAAATACAAGGCTTAGCATTCAGTATAACATAAGCTCGCAAATCTCCAAAGTTTTCTTTTGAAATAAATTAACAGAATTCTCTTTTTTTAGCATTTATGGCCATATTATTATATTCGAAATATCCTACCGAAATATTACATAATTTTGAAAAATTGGTAATAAAAAAATTCTTATCAAACAAGAAAGCTTTGAGTTTTTAGTGTATTTCAGACATATCCTCATATTTTTTTTGTTATTTTCTTATTTTATATTGTTATTTTCTTATTTTATATTGTTATTTTCTTATTTTATATTTTTTTCATAGCTTAGTATTACTGTTTCCTTATAATTTACATATAATAATTTTTTTATAATTTTTGAATTCTAGAACTTAACTGGCGGTCCCCATGGAGGTCTTCATATAACAGACGTAACGAATGCTTCACGGACTCTTCTTATGAATTTGGAAACTTTGAATTGGGATCCCATGTTATGTAGGTATGTACAAATTCACCAAGCTCATACAATTTTAATTAAAAACACACACACATCATCATCATCACATAAAACTATCGCAGTCTACTGCTGGACATAGGCCTCCACAAGTTCGTTCATCGTTCGTTTTCAAAAATGGCGTGAACTCATGTGTGTTGCCAATAGTCACCACGCTGGGCAGGCGGGTTGGTGACCGTACACAACAAAACACACATTCTACACAAAATATCCAGCTTTTACATAACGTCGTTCATAAAGGGAAGTCTTAATTCATGTTATAAAATGCGATGGTTTATGTATGACAATGTTTGTTTATTTTATTTTTGACAATTATTGAATCACTTGTGATGAAATTTTTATAGGCGTCAGTATCTAAATACATTTTTACTAATAATAATAAAATACGATCAATTTTCTTTCTTAAATAGTTTATATTTTTGTTTCAGACTATTTGGTATTCATAGAGATTCACTACCACAAATACGAACCAGCGCAGAAATATACGGTGTAGTCAAAGATGGATCGATTTTAGACGGAATCACCATATCAGGAGTAAGTGTTAGAACAATGTTAATATTATAAAATTATCTTAAAATTATAAACTGTCTTCGTTTTCTTGTATTATCATGTTTCATTATATAATCATGTTTCATTATTATTATTTATGTTTGCTTGTTCTGTTTATGTTTAGGTACTGTAAAGTAATGTTTAATTTTAAGGACTTCTTTTCCGAAATAAAAATTTTATTATTATAGCTAAAGTTACTCTAAGTCAATATATTGATAATTTTAAAAAGGGCATATAAAATTATTATTATAAAATTATCAAATATGATTTCACATTTAAGATTACTTTAACCAAGTTAACCCGTATTCAATAATGTTTAAAAAATACTTTACCATATAACAAATTAAACAATAAAAAAAAAAATTGTTCCTAGATTCTCGGGAACCAACAAGCAGCATTAGTAGGTCAGAATTGCCTTCAAGCCGGTCAAGCGAAAAACACATACAGAAGCGGATGTTTCCTACTCTACAACACAGGAACTAGGAGAGTTCAATCAGCACACGGCCTTCTAACAACCGTGGCATACAAATTAGGACCTAATTCACCGGCTGTGTACGCTTTAGAAGGTAGGGTTATATACTCCAGTTAGCCAACTAACTTATTTGTTGGTCTGTCTCCAATAGAGAAATGTCATACTTACCTATTTCGGGACGCTAAATGTCTAAAAAAAAAATTCGTTAAAAGTTTTTTGTGTATGACTGATTTGGAGTGCGAACCTGCGTAGTATTATGCATTTATACTAGGCCATTTTGTCTCCTAGGTCTTTACCTCTAGGACAAATTAATTTTAGGCCCTTATAAGCCTTTATTAAGGAACAACAACAGTTAAACATTTATAAGTCACATCAATTGGAATTCTCAGACGCAAGATTGGTTCGCTTAAAACCCATTTACAACTGTATATGTCTATATTAATTAGTATGAAAATTCTAATCAATTAACATTAATTCCCTATTCTAGGATCAATCGCAGTAGCGGGTGGGGCGATGAAGTTTCTCCGAGACAATTTGAAGTTAATAAAAGAACCTCAAGAGACAGAACATATAGCCGGACAAGTTTTTTCTACTGGAGACGTTTATTTTGTACCCGCTCTTAATGGATTGTATGCGCCATATTGGAGAAAGGATGCTAGAGGGTAAGATATGATATAATAGAAAAAATGTTGACAACACCTGTACATGTCTAAAAAGGGTTGGCGATAATGCTCGAAATTGTTTTTGGGCTATTTTTAAGTCTGTGTATGTCTCAGTTCTTATAAAGGAATTTTTTATTCTCTTTCGGATAGGAAGGGTTGGGGATTATGAAAGGATCCGATGATTTTTTTTTCGGACTATTATTAACAGTTTTTTTTATGTAGTTCTTTATACATATATGTTGTCAATGATTGTGTACATTTGGATAACAGTCTGGTACTCCCTATGTTTTGTTTGGGATTTTCCCTTCCTTTTTTCAATATATGTATTAGATTTTTTTTTGAATCGTAACTCTTTACAGTGTTTTTTTTTCTACTAAACAAGATGAAGTTTTTGAACATAAATTTATTAGGAAATTTCGTCAACTAGAACTTACTGCCATACCCGCAACGGTTAGGACACAAATCAAAAGGATTTGTATTTATTAGACTGCGGTCCAGCAGTGTTATGTTCCTGGTGATGAGTAAGATGACCAGAACTTTTGGGGGGGGATTGGGGGTAGGATCGGCAACGCGTTGCGATGCTTCTGGTGTTGCAGGCGTCTATAAGCTACGGTAATCGCTTACCATCAGGTGGGCCGTACGCTTGTTTGCTGACAGTTGTATAAAAGAATATATATGTAATACAGAAAATAGGTTATGATTGGGTGTTTACGTATCAAATAAATAAAAAAATATATTTTTTTTATAGATAAATATTAAAAAAAAAATGGGATTAAGCAGATACAATTTTGATGACAAATTTTTTTTTCAAATAAATACACCAAAATTTTTTTTTTTTATATTTACAATTTTCATTTAAATTAAAAGAAAATACGGTTTAATTTATATTAATGACGATTCAAATCAGTTCATTTTTAATAGCATGCACAGACTTAAAGGACAACTCTTTAATATGTGTAATCAAAATATAATGTCTTGGAAAATAAAAATTTGGTGAAATCGTAAATTACACTGTATGTTATGAGAGCATTATTTGGCCAGCTTCTTTTTTTTCTATTCCACGCGACATTGGCAAAATCGAAAGTGCCCCTTGGCACAACTGAAAGCCATTAAGCCCAAGAATTAATTAATTAATTATTTAGCCAAAAAAATTAGTAATAAATAATTTACTCATCGTTTTGTTTATTTTTCAGTATTATCTGCGGTTTGACTGCATTTACGACGAAAAACCATATTATACGAGCTGCTTTGGAAGCAGTATGTTTTCAAACTAGGTAAGTTTTACATGAGGCTGCTTATACAAAAATTTAACTCTTAAAGCTGATTAAAGTTATATATACCTTATCTATTATTTTTATATATTATAATGATGCATTTTTTTACTTGAATTGACCCAATTGCTAACTTGAAAGTTACCAATCCCAAAACTTGACATATCAAGTAATTAGGCAATAACTCGTATTAATATGCAATTAAGGTAACTTCAATTCCTTTGTGCATTTTGTTTGAATAAGATAGAGACACATATCTATATATATAAAAATTTCGTGTCACGATGTATGTTCCAGATTAACTCCGAAACTACTTAACCAACTTTTATCAAATTTTGTACGCATCTGTAATTTGGTCCAACTTGGGATATAGGGTAGTTTTTATCACAATTGGACCCGGTAGGTGGCGCCGTTAACGGCTTACAAGCTATCAAATTTGGTAGCTGTTTTCTGGAAAGGACAATGTCTGCCGGGTCCGCTAGTAATTGTTAAAATAATTTTAAAACTGGACCGTAATTTCAAAGAATAGCCTTTTCAAATGATTAGTATGAATCTACTTAACTATAAGAGATGTCTTATTTCAGTATTGATTATTTTACACGAATTATATCTAGTTGATAATTAATATTTGATTTAACAGGGATATTTTAGAAGCAATGAACAAAGACTGCGGAATGCCTTTATCCAAGCTTCACGTGGACGGATGGATGACTTCAAACGATCTATTGATGCAATTGCAGGCTGATCTCACTGGGATACCAGTTTGTAAGTTATTATATAAGTTTATTAAACAAAGATTATTGGAGGTGGGTCTCAATGATTCGATAACCATCCAACTGCTGGCTTTGAAATACACAGGCCGAAGACGGGCGGCAGCGTCTTCGGTGCGACAAAACCAGTACTGCGGTCACCAACCCGCCTGCCCAGCGTGGTGACTATGGGCAATACACATAAGTTCACACCATTTTTCGCGCGAACTTGTGGAGGCCTATATCCAGCAGTGGACTGCGATAGGATCTAGCGATAGGGCTAGGATGATGAAATTAATACTACGTACACACGTACTCTCTCCTACTTGTGTAATTTCTTTAACATAAGTTTTTTTTGTACAGTTAATAAAACCTATGTACATTCATATAACTATTTAACTTATTTTAATCATTATTAATAGGGATATTCCTTACACTTTTGCTTCTATCTATGAAGACTTTGTGGCATTTAATAAAAGTTTTTAAATAAGTAAATGCTTCAAAATCCACTAGGATTTACTTCTGTGTCGAGGGCCCACAAACACACAATACACAAACACCTAGACCATGGCAAATAGTCGTAATATATGTAATAGTATGGCCAATACAAATGTATGCCATGTGCGGAAGAGACCTATAGACCTATCGCAACAGCCACAGGCCAGTATTGTTAACATTGCGTGGGACCGTTTTTATATTAAATACGAGTTCTTTTTTTTCACTTCAAATTTTTGCCCACAGTGCGTCCCACATCGTGGGATATGTCAGCGTTGGGCGTGGGTGTGGCTGCTGGGCATGCGGTCGGAGTGTGGGCAATCGATCGTTGGAAACATACCGCTATATCCTCACATACCTTTCTACCCACCACTACTGACGACGGTACCATAACTTTTTTTTTATATAAGCAAGTCGGCAAACAAGCTTACGGCTCAGCTGATGGTAAGCGATAACTGTAGCTTATAGACGCCTGCAACACCAGAAGCATCGCAAGCGTGTTGCAGACCCTATCCCCAATTGTCCCCAGGAGCTCTGGTCACCTTACTCACCAACAAGAACAAAACACTGCTTGAAAACAGTATTATTTAGCTGTGATCTTCTGTAAGGTCGAGATACTACCACAGTAGGGCTACTCCATATTTTGAGCAGGAAATTATCTGCTGTGCCCTACCTCAGTTTTTACTATATGAAATTCATTTACGCATCGCTCGGCGCAAAGACTGCACGTTAGTCTAACAAACCGAAATCCCCTCCAAAATCAATATATACAGGCGGTACTGTGTTTGGACGCCATAGGATTATTCCCGCATACAACGACGACGCTCCAATGTTTGACTGGTGTTTTCTGTAAAGCTAGAAAAAAAAAATACCAGAAGGTCTCTCATTAGCCTTTTTTCGGAAGGATTGCAGCATTAAGTGGCTTGATCCTACAGCTTGAAATCTCGAGTCTAACTCAGACTTGCGATCGGACAGTTTTTACTAAGTTGCCTCAGACTATCTGAACTTTTTAAAAACTACAAGAATTCTGGATTGACTCAGATGGACCACACCATAGCGTCAAATGGTTAGAGAGAATTTGGAACTTAATATCCCTAAACCAACAAGAGAAGGACAAGAATGGAGAAACGGACTTTGTGCAGATGTAGTTCATTTCTAATATAAATTAAAGTAACTTCAAAAACAATAAAGAGTCACAATATGATAAGAACATTTTTGAATAAGAATTTAATGTATTCACAGGTTCTGACTTAAATAATTATCCAATAGTTTATCTACATTTACATAAATATGAAAAAGTGAATGAAAATTTCAAACACACTAATTCTAATTACAGATCGCGATGCGAGGTACACAAAATGGAAGATGGCGGTACAGCGGTCACTTGGATGGGCGACCACTAAGAAATCCATCACAATGACAGGTTTGAAAAGAAAAAATAGCATTTTATCAAGCTCCGATACTTTGACACCGCCCGACAGTAGACAAAACTCCTTGGACAAAAACGTACCCATAGACGAAGGCGTAGACAATTCTATAGAGGAACTCATACAATATTCGGCTCGAAAGTTTTCGGTATTTGTGCCCTTGCAAGTGCCAAAAGACGAACACACAATTTTAGACGACTTAGAGTATTTTATGAATAAAAAGGAATGCGATTACGACATGTGCCAGTGTTGCGAGAGTAAAAAAAAATTGCATACAGATTGGAAAACGATTGAAGAGATAATTGAGAATGATCCGGAAATTATTTTCGATAGCGATGACAATCCAATATTTGTCGAGCCGAAAAATGATCATATGTACGAACCAACGCCGGTTATTGGGAATAGTATGAAAAAAAGATTGCAGTTGGAGAAAATACCGGTCATATTTAAAAATATCTGCGATAAATTAACTGACACGTCTCTGACGTGAATTAGACGAAATAAGACATCGAATATTCATATTTTAAAACCTCTCCTGTAGTCAGTATTGTTCCATAAATGTATCACGTATATATTTTTATTATAATTTAAATATTAAATATATGTAACGGTTCACGTACATTAAGGGTACTAACTTGACCTCAAAATAAACGTATTATTTTACCTACTAAGGTCTTTAATTTTTTTTAATTATAATTTCACACTTAATGCATGTTTTTGCATGATTAAATTTTTTTATTCACATACTTACACACTTTCTATTCGTCTTTCAAAGCACATTTACACATTTATGTGACCTATACATCTATGGGATAATTTTAAGTGAGATTAAACAAATATAGAGAGAAAAGATGAGGAGTGAACAGCTGTTTTTACAACAATATAAATATGCTAGTGCAACGTAAGTTTAAATGGAGATATATAGCAATTTTAATTAAATAATGATTAGTACTGATTTTAAGTTCTCACGTTTATACGAGTTATTAATGAGGGTATTTACAGAATGATCTCATTGTTATTGTTACAAGAGTGTAAAATTTATTTGACGCTTATATACACAGGAAAATTTCATGAATATAGATCTAACGGTTTTATGGTGTCCGTCCGTCTCAAATATAATTAAAATGTATTTAAATTTGAAAATACACTAGTTATGTTGTCTTTGAAGGACTAGGACTCTGTTATATAATCTATAATGATAAATGCTTGTATTCACAATTATCAAATTTAAGTATTGTTTTTTAATTGTGGGTTAACATGGATTAATAATAGATAAGTATTTTATTCCTGATTGATGTTTAAATGTCTTTTTCTCATATACCATTTTTTTAAAATAAACTTTCAAGAGTTATTTAGTTTTAGTTTTATGAGAAAGGGATATCATGTATGATTTATAGTTTTTTGTAGTTGCTAAACTAATTAAACATATTTCATATAATCTGGCATGCTTACAAAACATTAATTTTAGTAACATTGTTTAATTTTGTTACTTACATTGTTTTATCTCTAACTCAAAAACCATATAGTAAATTTATCTTGTAAATCCATGTCTTACTAATCTTTCACTTTTAAAATATTGCCTAATATTAAATCTCATTATTTTTTACAAATTAGTATTTTATCGAAGTCTCATTTTCATTTATCTATTTATACTATATTAACAGTATTCTAATTTGCTTCATTTTAAAACGAATATATAATTTCGTATTCATGTTATAGAAATCATTAATTACAAGTGTTTTGTTTTTATTATTAACTAGAAAATTGGAAATGATCGGACAAATTGTGATTTTGTATTTTTTTTTTACAGAGGAGAGATACAAACTTTTGGCGTCCATTCCGGCTACGTTGTATCTTATTGGTAGCTTCGCTATGCTAGTCGTTTCTAGTATACTTCAAGATAGTCATAAATTAGTCTAGAATTCTAGATCATAGGATCGAACACACTAGCGCTTATAAAGCTACGTGAACACTGCTAATGGGTCGTCCATCAATCACGTAAGGTGGATAAACATCACCAAGGGGAGTTGAGGTGATAAAAATTTTCTACAACCCATAAGCGTTTGTATATTATTTTTTTATGCGCATTGGTTTGATTGTAGCTTTTGTGTTCTGTTTTAAACGTGGAGGTGTATTCGATCCTTATTTAAGGTTCGATTCAAAAGACCTTAACGTAGTGTCAAATTATATTAAACCTATAAGGATGTTCTGACAATACTGTTTCTGTATATCTAAATTTATTTTTATTATATCGTATATAATAACAATAAAGTCTTTATGGATTACAGAAATTCTATTGCTTGATCAAATTTAAATAGGTTTATAAGTATATATATGTATATATATAGTTGCAATTGAATTCAGCCATAAGTTTCATAGACTATGTGTTGTTTTAAATCCAATAACAAACAAATTGTTACAGGAAATTTTAATCTGTGGGAGCTCTTAATTTTGTATAAAGCATATTTCAAGCGTACAATTATGCTAAACCGATCTTGCATTTATAATCGCTTTTTATTGATTTATAATTATTTACAAAAGTAACAGTATACTTACAACTAAATACATATTACTATGTTTTGAATACGTGTAATAGATATTTGAGTTTTGAAAATGTTTTATTAAGTAGAATCAATTACTTTGCACATTCATGTACAAATCTTAAAGGATATTGCATTTACTGTGTTTGAATGTATTTAAGTAAATTAATTGTATAGATAATGCCCGAAAATTGCAGATAAATGATTAATTATTAAGAATATATGTATCATATATTCATGAATGTTGAAATAATCTAAATAATTTTAGGTTAAACTTATCAATCAAAAATCTCAAATTTAATCATTTTTCAAAAACGTATTTTAATAAATAAATAAAAAAAAAGAATTAGCTCAATGTTAAATAAAGATGATTGTGTGTGTAGAAACCCAATAAATGCATATACTATAGGAGGGCAATTGTATTCTTGGAAATTGTATTTGTTATGATTAAATTATAGTTTCTTGTAAATTTATTTTTATTTGCGTATTCTAAAAGTAATTATTTCATACCCGTATCGTTCAGTATGTCTGGAAATAGCTAAAAAGTCATAAAAACACTAGCTGTACTACAAAATGTTTTCCAATATTACGTTTTTAAATACATTTTAGTGTATAATGAAAAAAAAAATATGACAACTGTATAATGTAGATTTTGTGGCCAGTGTGTGTTCTTTAATTAAATTTGTATAATTGGTGCTGGTTAATTTAACTGAATAGTAAAATTATTGAATGCACATTATTTTAATTTTATGTTTATTATAAAATCATGTTTTATGGTGTATATAATTTAATAAATAAAATTAATAAATTGTTAATAGTCAATATAGTCAATAAGTATATAAATAAAATCGTAAATCGTTGTTTTATGCGCGCATCAAGCGAAAATTACTGAAGGTCTGGTGTGAACATTTTATAGTAATTTTGTTTCAATAGTAATTTAATACAAACGTGGAACAATTCGAACGAAATCGCATGTGTTGTCTAGTCTATTATAACGTACAGTTAGGAAAATGATTTTTGTCTATCATTGATTATTGTTGTTGTAAAATACATAAATATGAAGGTTAGGTATCTGTTCCACATCCGATGAGGATGTATAGTAGACTTGGGTAACTCATGAGTGAGTGATACAAATGAAACATATCTTTTCAAGTGAGCTAGTCTCTCATCAGCTCACTTGCGTTTCAAATATATCTCCAGCTCACTAGTCTTATGATTCATTTTCGAGAGACTGACGTACTGAGCGGGAGTAAACGAGACTGAGCTAGTAAGCCACTCGATCGGACGATGGCGTTTATCATGCGAAAGAGAGAGATAGTTAGCTATGGCTCTGTATCTTTTCGATTCATATTTCACAAGGTCATAGACTCAATCGTCTTGCTTTGCACAAGCGAAAAAGTATTTTTTTACGACCACGTAAGGTTGCATTTTGGTTGCATTATAAAATTATTTCACTGAGCTAAATGAGCTGAAGAGCTAAATGAGTGATATATATCCTAAGATCAAAATGATATATATCTCTCTTTTCTTTTCAGTGATATAAACTTCGCATGGCTAATGTATAGTTCACGTCGTGTAAAAAGAACGCTGAAAGAATCTGGAGGGGGTGCGTTTGCGCATGGGTATACTCGCGCACAAAAATACTACTGTTTTATTTTTTTATTAGGCTTTCACTCGCTGCTTCGTATAATGGTTATTGATTGGTAGGTACATTAAAAAATACTAGAAATACCAGTGCGAATAATTTGGACTAAATAAGTATAATAATGATCACTTTACAAAATTACAATTTTTTTTTCAAACATAAGCAATAACAAATTTTTTAGTTATTGAAATGTCGTATTCAAAAATATTAATTATCTGAACTCTCGATATTAGTATCTTAATAGTTTTTATGTGTTTAAAATGATAAATTGATATTTGTTTTTTAGTGAAATAAATAGTAAATGGAGTTTTACAAGTGTCTGTATGCTAATGTGTTGTGAAAGTGAGTGATAAATGCGGAAAAAACGTGAAATACGATTGACAGTGGTTTGTTTACCAAATAAGACTGTTCCAAAAAATGGACAGTACGAAAAAGTTTTTTCAAGAGTTAGCAACACTGTAAATCGCATTTGCGCATTTTGACAACTAGCGTTCTTTTTACATGACGCGAATTATATATTATAAATAATTTTTCTCACTTCTCTATTTAAAACTATTTCGTAATTTAAAACTTTTGTGCGCGATGATATTTTGAGTCGACGTCGAACTGTCCAACCAATAGCACACCGGCAAGCATGCGATACGTGATAAACACTCCCGTCCCCTACCCCATACCACCAAATAGACCGATAAATCGCTTCTGCGCAGCTTCAAGGCCAGCGTTTTTTTTACATGACGCGAACTATAACTAGAAAAATGCTATCCTTAGAATAAATTATTAAAGATTATGGTATCAATAAAAGGCATAATTATGTATATAAATGATTGATTGCTGAATGCTTACACTGAAAAAAGCTGGCTCACTCTGCAGTGACAAATCTATCTGGATAAGAACTTGTTACAATAAATCAACTAGTCTGTTTTATTTTTATTATTATGAAACGTGTACTGAGAATATCTCTTGCACATTTCCGATATTATGATTTCCGATATTGACAGAGTGAGGTAATAGTTAGGGGTGGGGACCAACGCCTTTGATCTTGTTTTGAAATTGTAAAGGCCCGTTCATATTGAATACTTCTAAAATTTACTGTAGTGAAAATAATATAGTTTCATAAATAAATAACAATAAAACAATATCTTATTACATTCAGACTATTTCTTTTCTTTTTCTGTGATTTTGGTGGTCCACTTGATTTCATGTCTCCCAATAACCTTCAAAAACGAAACATCGAAAAATATACACGATATAATGTTTTTATTTATTATTTAGTTTGACAGCTCGACAAACACTTGTAAAAACGCTTGCTTTTTTCAGTGCTCTTCAAGACTCGTTTATAAATACAAGCTTTGCTTTGTTCTCACTAATCATCGACGTTGGAACACATGCTTTCGATTA
The DNA here is from genome assembly GCF_905220565.1 of Melitaea cinxia. Taxonomy (NCBI): domain Eukaryota; kingdom Metazoa; phylum Arthropoda; class Insecta; order Lepidoptera; family Nymphalidae; genus Melitaea; species Melitaea cinxia. Next base: position 4,331,332 of record NC_059421.1, on the reverse strand, counting down.
TCCTTCATGATGCGCGCTTAACTAACAAGAATCCAGACTGACTTTAGGATGAACTGGCAAAATACCTATTAGGCTATCTCTGCTTGCAAGAAAGTCGAAAATTACTATTATGGATGAATTTTTTTTAGGACGTTTCCTCCAAAATGTTTGATTTTCACGTGGAAGATAAAATAATATTAGGTGATAGTAAGTAGTAATGGCACGGATATTGAGCGCTCTAACCTTCAAATTTTATCAATATAGATAAAGATATTTAACTTGTACTAAAAAGTAAGTAAGTACCTATTATATCACATTACTTTTACATTTTATTAATTTTTATTTACCATGAAGTGCAAAGGGATCCGCACTTCTTGCCTAGCGGTCAATATCCGACACCTACTTATACTACAATTTACAAAATTTATTTAATATAGGTACTTTTTGCTCATTTAAAATTACATTAAGGAAAATAACAATATTAGTTAAAAAAGTGCAAGGCGGTCGGTCTTATAACTAATAGAGATTTCTTACGCTTGTACTTAACTTCTATCAATAGAGAAAATAATGATAACATAACAAAAGTTTGAAAATTAATTATTTAAACTAAATAATACAGTTCTCTTATAAAGTAAATTATATTAAAATAAATGAAACTCCTATACTACATCCACAAGTCTCTTAATTTAAGGGCAGTTTTCTAGTGCGTACTCTCCCCTTGTAAGAGCTGCTACGATTTTATTCAATTCGTAAATTTTTTGTTTTAGAAAATTAGCTTAAGAAATAATCTATGTACAAATATAACTACAGTTAAATCGTTATCTAATTGAATTTTATTTTTAAAGTTCTAGAATAATCGATGTTTGAAATTCAAACTGTGTGTATTACAAAGTAAGTAATATCTGTATAATGCAGTATTTAGTTCATTCCTGTGATTCAGTACTTGCATTTCAAACATACAATCTTGTTTTTATGTGATAAGTTATACAACGATGTTTTTTTCTTATAATTTGTTTTATGGTACTTAAATATGTTTGGGTTGAAAATATTTTTTGGGTTGGTTTTTTTATATTAAAAACCAAATTCTCTGAAAATTAAGATTAAAGTAAGCTTCGAGTTTGTTAAATCGGTTTGTGATATAATTTTATCTTTTTTCCTATTATTGATAATTCGATGACTATTAAATCAATTTGTAATTTATTTCAGTTAAATAAAATATTAATAAAGAATGTTGGTTTATTGTTCGACGTTTTATTTTCCTTATAATTTATATAAATGATAATTAGTCGCTAAAATTTACGTAGGCGCATTACATCTGAATGAGTGCCATGAATTGGTCACATTTGGAGTTAATTATTGCCAGAACAAGGTTTGTATAAAATAATATAAATTAGCGGTATGAAGTTCGCTGGGTTAGCTGGTTGTCTCCATTCGATTGTATATTTTTTTTGTGTAGTTATTCTCATATTACTTACTGCTACCTACGTCGTATTACCAACCCACAACAAATTGTCGATGTAGTTGAAGTCGTAAAGTTTTTGGTATTAAGTACAAGTTAAATCATGGTCGTATTGAATCCTAACAAAAAAATCTAACGGACTAACAAAGACGTCGTTAATTCAAGTAGGCTTTTACAAGTATTTTTTATGCATATTATTTTAACAAATTAACAACTTTTCGCAATGATATTGAAATTATCTTTAAAATAACATTATAGATAGCACTACATTTAGATTTAAATTTTGGCGCTAAATTCGAAAAAACTGTGTTTATACTGTTGGCAGTAATAGGATCGTTCTTTAATACCTACTTATTTTTGATAATGTGCTGAAATAACCAAACTTATATTATTTATTTACGACTTTTCGAGTCTTACTTTCATGGATTATTAATGAATAATTTCAAATGAAATAAACTTCCAAATGAAAATAATTAATTTTCTTATAAGTTATTGATTTGTTTATTTTCTTTTTTCTGATTGAAGATCAATTTGGCCAATCGAACCAACGTAACCGCGAAGGGTAAAATGTCAAAATCACGAGTTTTCTTTACTAATAATTTATAATGAAATAATTAAGTTTTCAAAGTATTAAGAGTTTTACATAATGGTAGAAAGTTGAAAGAAAAAGTTGTCCAAGGTAAAAATATATGTACGTATGTGTGTATGTGTAAGATCTAAGTGTTTCACGAATTAAAAGAAAGATTAAGAATTTATTGATTTTTAAATATCAAGATTTTGTTTATTATTTTTCCAGCCAATAGGTAACGAAAATATCAAAAGTTAATAGTGAGAGGATAAAATGGTTACCGAAGATTTACATATTAATGATCTGCCGCTGGAGACATTTGTTGAAATTCTTTTAAAAGTTGATGGAAATTCACTCGGACGTTGCAGACGCGTTTGTAAAAGATGGAAAGAATACATTGACGACATTGATCATTTATGGCAAGAGATGTGCCGCAAGGAATTCACATATTCGTCGAAAATTGCCAAACGAAAGTCCGGCAATGATTGCAATTGGTATCACATATTTAGAAATCTCAAACAGTGGTCGGACTTGTCACCATTCGAGAAAAACGTTAAAGAATTCTATAAATTCACAATACATGATCGATCTCATGTTTTAGATATTGATTATGGTGTTTTACCACTTAAAGATTCTCAAGGCATTGTGTTATATGATACAAGCACTTTAAAATATATTCCTGTTGCTTTACCGGAAAGGCATTGTATAAGAATTGCTAATAACGACAGAGTAACGATTATATTATTAAAAACAGGCCTTTATCTTCGAAGAACTGTTGACACACCTAATTTTGTTTCAGATGAGTTCTTTAAAGCAGATAATTTTGTTTTAACAAATGATACATTATATTTTTATAATAATAGAGATATTTTTAAATGTGATCTGTTGAGTCAAAGTTTAACACCAGTTTTAATATTACACTGTGATTTTGATATAAAAGATATACAATATAGTAATAAGAAAGTACACATTTTTACAGAAAATGGTAAAATTGTAAATATTACCAAAAGCGTAGATGTTACGGTTCAACCTGTAAGATGTCCTATTGAATGGATAAAACATTTGAAAAATATATGCGCTGTTAATGATAATAATTTTGTATTTTATTCAAGAAATATATTTAAAATAGAAACTGACAAATATCAGCATTTGTACTTAGAATTTCCACCCGTCACTGCGCTGTTTTTCTATGTCGATGTTGTCTTGATAGCAACAAGGGCTGGTGAAATTCTTGTATACAGGTTATCTAGTCAAAAAAAGGCTACTAGACCCATTTTTGAAACTTTAGCAACTTTGCCCGAAGGAAAATACGCTGTGCAACTGGATATTTTCGAAAGAAAAAATGGACCTGTTATAGTTGCATCAACATTTTTTGAATTGTACTTGATAGAAATCAATTTCTTTCCTAATGTGAGATTTTACAATTCATATTTTTTGTATTTATTAAATTAGACTAAAAATCTTTTGGAGAAAACATTTTTGTCTTAAACTTTTCGTCATAGGCATTGTTATTTTATAGTTTAAGATCCGAACGAGACATGATATTCACCCATTTGCTTAATGGATAAAAATTATTTTTTATATCTATTTAAGTGTGTATAAGATAAATCACGAAAGAGTTGGCTGGAAAATTGCTGGCCACTGAAACACACTGAAATATTTTAATTTTTTTATTCCAAAATAGTTATCTAATAGCATTCAGCCTGTAACTTCCCAATTGGGCATAGGCCTCTTTCTCCATGTCGTAGAAGTTATAATACCTAACTCAGTTTTACCGGGTATTGGCATAAATAAATATGCCTAAAAATGTCACCTCAATGAAAGACAGATTACTGAAATAAGTTATTGTTAAATGAAATAAAACATATTTTTAGCCATTAATATGATTTATATTTTCAGGAGCCAGTATTAAAGCAATCATTTTCAAACCACAAACTAAACATGTACAAGAGGCTACTCAAACTAAAGGATAAACTGCAGACGGTTTAACTTCGTACAAAAAAAAAAAAAAAATTGTTAAATGAACAAAAGAAATGTAAATAGAAATTAATTTATTCAGAATAAATAGTTTTTGTTTTTTATTTTTTTTTTATTTCATATTAGCTTTTATCGCTGCTTGGCCCACGAATGTCTAGGTTTTAAAAGCTAAAAACATTAGATATTTCTAGATATAATTCGATTAGATTTCAGGTGTGCTGGAAGAAATCTCTTCACGTGATACGCACACCTATATATAATTCTGTAAATCTGTACATATAATAAATTGTTAAATAACTAATAAACCATAGGATTTTAAGAGGTCAGTTGAAATCTACCAAAGTCAACATTAAATACTAGCCGTGCCCGCGACTTCGTCCGCGTGGAATTTAACAAAAAAGTTATCGTTCAGTTCGCAGTTATAAAATAAATAAATTTTTAAAATAAAAGTAGCTTAAGTTACTCCTTATTACATCAGCTATCTACCACTGAAAGTCCCATCAAAATCGGTCCAGCCGTTTCAGAGATTAGCCGGAACAAACAGACAGACAGAAAAAATTGTAAAAAGAATGTTATGTTGAGTGTGTTAGTTCATTTTATCGTTAGAAGCTCTACTTCTAAACCTACCGTAGGTTCATATCGAGTTGGCTAGCATAGCTCGTGATATACACTTACCAGCAGGCGGATAGTGCCTACGCTTGTTAGTCACCTTAGTGAGTAGTTTGCACAGTATGTTTTAGTGTATAATAAAACGAGAGTACTTCGTATGATCGTCGCTGTTTTTCGTATTCATTGGTCGTATCGAAAATTTTCGTACTACTAGACCAGAATCAGGTCAGCAAGTATTTCATAAAAGCACTTTTTTGATTCGCAATCGATTAAGAGCATGGTAAACATCAAATTCGTTAAGCGTGAAAATGGCTTATTGAATAAAAAATAGTACTATAAAAAGCGCTGCGTTGCTAGAAGAGGTTTTACACTAATTTGTGAAAATAAAAAAAATAAAAATTTAAATTAATTAATTTATTTAATTAGTGAAAATAAAAAATTAAATTTTTTAATAATTAAGATTAAATAAAAACCGCTATGGTGTAGAGGTGCGAGTAGACGCCTAAGGCACCGATGGTTTGCGGGTTCGATTTTTGCTCGGAATGGATATTTGTATTTGTATAAATATTCCTTTCCGGTTTGGATCTATCTAGTCTATCCTTGTGGGTCTTCCTCACCTCGGAGAGCACTTTAAGCCGTCGGTTATGGTTGTTATCAAAAAAAACCTACCTGGTAGCAATCGATACTCATAGTAGGGAATATATTCGCCAACAATCCACACATGTATTAATATCATTAATCAAGATATTATAGAACTAAATAGAGTTATATCATTTCCATATCATTTCTAATAAAATGTTTTAGATGTGTCGTTAATAAAGCGTCTATTATACAAATATATTATTACATTTACAATTATAACAAGTGTAAAGGTACCTTTAAATACGGTATTATGTATCTGTTCTATCAAGTCTCTCCTTCGTAATTATGCCCTGAGGAGATCACAGAGGAGGTTTAGTTACATGAACTTTAATTACATCGTTTCAAATATCTCGTAGTTTATCCGACAATTTTAACATAATGGTTTAATTTTTATTGGTAGGAATTAAATTAATAATAAATAAAAACATTAAAAAAATTATAAAAATGAAAATATAAAAGAGAATGGAAATATTGAAAATATTTAAAAAGTGATAAATGAAAGGATATTGAATAGCCAAAGATAGCACAGATCTTTTTCGGTTATACTTAGGTACATACATATGAATGGGATTGTCGCAAATGTGATTACATATGCATGCATATGAGCGTGCGTCTACCCCAATGTATTATAACATACTCGTATCTATATGCTTATGCGTAGCTAAAAGCGTTTCTGTAAGTGTATAAAATCATCGATGCATAAAAATATTATATGGATAAACTAAAATAAAACTATTGTATAATACTACGAGACATACCTAGTGATCAATAACTTTTAAATTGTTTTTGCATTAAAATTCTTTAAAAAAAAAAGTTTATATCGCACAAATAAAACGTTATTCCGAATATCCATTAGAGGTATCAACATTTCGATAAAAACTTCGCTAGTGTAAAATTTTCGTGGCAAGTTCTTTAAGCTCGAAAAATACCATCGAGCTTTTACAGGCTCTAATTAGTTATTTTCAAACGCTGACTTTTAGCTACATTATTGTTAGCATTTTGTAGTCATTTTTATTGTTTATTTGGTGTAATTTGCAGTTTGTTGTAAAATAAAATTTATGATGACTGCAATGCAATTTCATATGAAGCTATGTATGTTTGTATGTGCGTTATGTTTTATAATGATTGTTGCACTTAAGATTTTCTTCCATATTTTTTAAATTTAGGTACTAATTGAAATTCCTAAACTAATTAAATCTAGAAACTATAAATAGTGAATCTCATACGTCATTAATAAAAAAACTTCAAAATCAAACACTTAAAAACTCAAAACAAAGACTGGCTCGAAATCTGGAGACAAAAATATTAAAACAACTAGGTAAGTTCTAAGGCTGAGTAAGTCAAGATATGTTACTTTTAGTCAATAAGTATGTTTTTAAATAATCATATCATTTAATTTAATTATAATTAACAAAATATATATTCAATTTTTTAAGCACATTATTCTTTTCTGATTTTTTAAAAATATTTTAACACTTTCTATCCGATGTTGTTTAATCAATCTTTTCAGCGATAAAATCGTCTTGGTCATCTTTGTTTTTTTCTTTACTGTGTGTTTCTTTATGTTATTATCAACAAAATTCACAATAAACACAATTCAACAAAAATCACAAAATTTTATACTGTAAGGTAATAATATTATACTCTTGTTGCAGTCCATACCGCCTAGAATCAACAACTTCAATTTGTGATTTATGATTCTTATGTATTTTTGTGTACAATAAAGACAATTTATTATAATCATTTTTACCAATCAAGTTGCATTGTAATTCATTAGTCTGTATTCGACTATACATCTCGCTATAAAAATTATTGCCTTTAGACGAGGCAGTAAGGTAAAGCGTGTCGGTACTCTCGGGTTTAGAAGCTTGTAATTTAATTCAATAACGAAGCACTTGATCGCATCTTAAGGAGATGCAAATTAGTCTAATGACGTTTTCGCCCGCCCACTCTGTAGGGTTGTGTATTGTTATTTTTAAGGGCTTGGAAGGATAATAAAGTGAAAGTTATTGTAAGGAAAATGATTTCTGGCGATAAGTTAGAGCAGTGGTCAGACAACTTATATGCTAGCCCTACGGGTGATTTCCCCGGAAATATCAAGTATTTATATAGGATATGTAGATGTTTATCGCTGTTTGAGAGTTTGTATTTGTTGCTTTGTAATACTGTTTTTAAGCTGTGATGTGGTCCTGTTAGGTGACCAGAGCTCCTGGGAGAGATTGGAAGTAGGGTTGGCAACGCGCTTGCGATGCTTCTGGTGTTGTAGGCGTCTATGACCTACGGTAATCGCTTACGATTAGGTGAGCCGTGCGCTTATTTGCCGACCTAGTTGTATAAAAATAATAATAATAAGTCAGAAGACTGTTCTTCATAAAGTAAACTGTCAATAACCCAATGATTAGTAAATATATTTTCTTTGTAGAAAACAGAGCTTATTTTCGCCACGATATAGCTTTCTGTTCTCTTCAAGATACGGAGGGTTGTTCTTGTGGTCAGAAACCCAGATTAAAAGAATCAAAAAGAAGAAATGGGATCACAACACCAGAACATACGGCATAGTAAGTATATATATAGAGACTGGGCATACTGAAAAAATTAAGTACAATCTTTAACATGATAGTATTAGATCTTAAATATACTACACTCTAAGTTCAAAGAGCTAGCGAGGCTAACGTAATTTATCAATATCTTCGGACAGCGCGTCGTAAATGGTTTCAGCCTCAATTTCTAAATTTGGGAAATCTCCGACCATGTGACGAGACGTCAGCAACAAATTGTATTACAAGACTAAAGACCTCATTCAGTATTATGCTGATCATACACGACAAAACACAAACAGCTACTTTATTTTGTTGGAAGATAACGAAAGTTTTGTTGTTCTTTTTTTTCTTACCCATTTTCTATATTTTCGAAAGAATTTTCCCCGTAAGTAGTAGACTTTAGCCATAGTTTGAAAATACCAAGATCCCATAGATAACACGTACGGGAAAGTAAATAACATTTGTAAGTAGGTATGTTTTAAATGTAGATATTAATTAGATATTGTAGCTGTGTTTAATACAATTAGTGAGAGCTGGCAGTCGAAAAAGGGAAAAGAATAGATATAAGCAAAGTAAATAGACCCCGCCATTTTAAAAGCAAAACATTTGAAAGATTTAAGACTTGTTTCTATAGTAATTATCTGCTCAATATGTCTGTTGGCAATCATTCTTTACATTGTCTTAAAATTTTATAATCATATTTATAAAGAAGCAGATATCGATTTATTTAGTGATAATATAACAGCGTACAAAAATGAAAAAAAAAAAAAAAATATTATGATAGTTTAAAAAACTTGAAAATATAATCTGTTTTAGTTAATTTGTATTTAATTAATTTGAGTTTTATTATAATTTGATTTTCTTTCATATATCATTTTTATTTCTGTATATAGGACATTAGAAAATACTTTTTTTTCTCTTATATAAGACGTATTATTTCTTATAAAACATATTTCCAAAGAAGTGTTGAGTTAGCTTATAATTGCAATGTACTCGTATAACAAAAAATTATTATACTGTTTTTTTTTTTATTAAAAAAAAGTATAGTTATACATTCTGTATATAATAAAATAAAAAATAAATTTACATTTTCTTGTTTTAACATCTGCCCTCTCAAAGGCGATTAATGGACAAGCATATATATGTAGAGCTTCCTCTATGTTTTTAAATAAATTATATATATTTAAAATAAATTATATATTTGAAAGAATGTTATAAACAATTTTTTTTTAAATTTAGAATTGTGATGAATAAGGTGTCAATTTTATAAATTAAAAACAAAAAAAAAACGTAAAATATAAGTTTGAATCATTAATTTGTCAGCCCTGTTACAAAAACGTCTCAGTGAATCGTTACGGCTAATGCTGGCTAATGATATAAAGTTATGAAAAATGTATCTGAATACTCGTCATGCCCAGTCATGTCTTGTTTTTTTAAGTGGCTCGTTAAATACGTCAGTTAATATATCTTGATCGTAGGTGGTAATTTGCTTTGATAAATATCTGGGTATTTCACGTCGATTAGCGGTAAAGATTTGACGATATGCTATTCATATCGTAAAATTTAAACGATTAATTTAAAATTGTAATCGGCGTTTGAAGTACGTTTTGTTATCTTAATTTTGTTGAAGAGGAAATAAAAATTAATGAATTCGAGAGCCTTAGTAATGAGTTTGAGTAGACGCGTACGTTATATTTCTATAATTTTCGTTTATATATTCATTCTATTTACAATATTTTTGATCAATTGAATATATAATCAGAACGATTGGTCGTGCGAAATGCAGTGAGCAGTGGCGTTTTGAATGCCATGAAGTTGTCGCTTATCGGCGAATGAGAGAGAGGGCGACAGGCGGGAGACCTCGCAAGGCGGGAGAAAGTTCAATGGCAAAGTTTTTCACATAACCTCAAAATTCATGTGAAAAAATTCAAAAAACGATTTTTTTTAAGCAACTTCACATTATAAGACCACGCTCATAGTCAATGGCAACGACAACTAAGTTGTCTATAGAGACTAAGCCAATACAAGTCATGCGGCCAAACACGACATGGATTTGGTTTTTTACTTGGTAGCCTGCAGTCACTTGTCATGATTTTGATCTTATAATGCGTGCGGTACTTTGCTTTTATGTACGGTCAACTTAAAAAATGGTTTGCCACCCTAAGGTTGAAGTCATGCAGTGCGGAGTTCCACAGGGGTCAGTGCTGGGACCGCTCCTGTGGAACGTTGGCTACGACTGGGTGCCTCGGGGCATGCTGCCCGCAAGCGTGCGGATGTCGTGCTACGCCGGTGACACCCGACGACTAGGGTGTCGTGGCCAAAGAAAGGGACCTCGCAGAGTCGGCCACGGCCGGTACAACACTCGTGGTCGGGCGTCAAGCCCTGGGGCTAGAAGTCGCCCTGAGTAAGACCGAGGCTCTGCTATTGCATGGGCCTCGGGGGAGACCCCGTCCAGGTACGCAAGTTGCTCTGGATGGGTTCGCGGTCCGGTTGGGGGCCCAGATGAGGTACTTGCGTCTCACCCTGGAAGAAAGGTGGGCTTTCGGCGCTCATTTTGCCCAGCTAGCCCCGAGAGTTGTAAGAGCCGCTGCCTCACTGTGGAGGCTGCTACCGAACGTGGGTGGGCCGAGCGCGCATTGCCGTCAGCTGTACGCCGGGGTCATCCGGAGTATGGCCATGTACGGGCTACCCGTTTGGGCGGACGCCCTCGGTCACACCAACAGGACCCTGCTGTGATGTCCGCAGCGGGTCATCGCAACGAGGGGCGGTTACCGGACGGTGTCCTGGACGGCAGCGTGAGTGCTGACCGGCAATCCCCCCTGGGATTGCAGGCAGAAATCATCACCGAAATTTATCACTTCGTGGCAGCGAGGAGATTCCGGGGGAGCCCCAGGCGTCGGAGGAGGTCGCACGCATGCTGAGGCAGGCGCAGGACACCCTGTTGTAGTGGTGGACGGAGGACATGGCCCTGTCGGTCCCCGGGCAGTGGACGGTGGAAGCGGTCAGGCCGGTCCTTCGGAAGTGAGTGAGGCGACGGTTCGAGCCGCTGTCCTTTCGTTTGGTGCAGGTATTTTCCGGACACGGGTGCTTCGGTAAGTACCTGCACCAGATCGCGAGATGGGAGGCAACTACAGCCTGCCACGAGTGTGGGTCACCACAGGATATGGCGCTCCACAAGCTGGGGGCAAGCGACAAAGCCAGCCCTGCGGTCACCAACCAGCCAGCCCAGCGTGGTGACTATGGGCAAAACACATGAGTTCACGTTGTTTTTGGCGTAAGCTTGTGGAGGCCTATGTCCAGCAGTGGACTGTATAGGCTAGAATGATGAAGCTGGGGGTGTGCGCCGCGTGGGACTTGCAGTGGTGCGCGCTTTTGGTGGTCCTCGGACGGGATATCTCACTACCGAGCGTCCTTAGAGCCATGCTCGATAGTGTGAGATCGTGGCAGGCGGCGGTCTCCTTCTGTAAAGAGGTAATAACGCAGAAGGAGCCCGCGGAGTGGGCCAGAGATATAGACGTCTCTCGACCCCATCTCGCTCCACCCAGGTGAACGACTGCTTACACATGGTGGTTTTTTGGCAGTAGGAGAAATCAAGAGTGAATAGGCATCTTCTAGGCAAGCGTGCCTCTTAGGCTGTATCTTCACTTACCATCAGGTGAGATCGCGTTCAAGCGCTAGTCTACATATTAAAAAAAAAGGAGTATGACATAACCCTTTGGCGCCCCCGCGTCGGAGGGTATCCATGATGGATTTTCCCACGTAAAAAAAGGTTGCATGTTAATGTCATGCAGATTAAAGGACAGCGTTACTTTTTAGATTGATCTGAAAACTTTTATAAGTAGTATGAATCATGTTAAAATTTTCACACTACAACTCTACTCACTTAATACTTTTTAGGCCGTTAGTAACACACCTGGTGGGGGCGCGTCCTCATAATTAGCCGAGGGAGGTCAGAACTCTTGATCAGTCGTTGGATGGTGTCAAGATCAAACGAAATGAAAACTAATTAACGTATACTTTTGACTTTGAAATAAAAGTCTACTCGTCACATACAATACGAACATTATGAATACGAAAAACGGTCGTCATAGATTTACACGTCTATAGCAAAAATGATGTATATAATATGTTAATTAAACGTTTTTTGGGAAACTTAAAACTTATCATAAAATAATTAAACAACTTCTTAATTGTGACATCAAAGCACAAGACAAAAAAGTGAAACTTCTAATAAAGTTTAAAATTGGGTTTAAAACAAGTCATAAATTACGTTTAATTTTCAAAATGATCTTTAATACAGGGTAATAGAGTCCAATAATAATACAAAACGAATATTGCGATGAACAGCAGTTAAATTCGTTTCCATTTTACGAGTTTTGGACACGTTACAAAAGACGTAGTTCGTTCTCAAGTTCTCAAGTTCAGTTTCACGTGACTCATGAACTTTGACATTTATGCGTATGTTTTTTTTTGGGATAGTAAGTGAAATAGCTATGGATTACGGAATAACAGATCCTGAGATCTCCAGCCATCTACATACCATGTAAAACATCTTTTACAATACACAATTGTTTTATAATATAAGTAGTAGACAATATTGACGACGCATTAGCGCAGCGGTCACAGCACTGGCTGTTGTGTTGGCGGTCGCGGGTTCGATCCCCGCTCACGACAGACATTTGTATTGACCATATAGGACGCCTGGATCACGATAAACATCTGTTTATCGTGATCCAGGCGTTTGTGCTTGTGTATTATGTGTGTTTCCGGACCCCTGACACAGGAGAAAATACTCCGGGGGCCGTCGAGTGTGAAGCGTTCATATTCTTTTTTTTTTCTTATAACATACACACACGGTCGTCTGTTCCTATGGTAAGAAACTTAATGCTTGTGTTACAGGTAACAGCCAACTGTTATAACTATATGTATATATATATATATATATATATATATATATATATATATTATAAATATACATAGAAATAATACATATATAAATACAAATAATAAATACAAATCATATTATAAAGGGTTCTTCAACAAGAACTTTGTTTTATCAATCAAAATAAAACGGTAAATTTAGATCACAAACATTAAAATTTTTATTGTATTAAAAAGTAAGATTATTAATCAAAAATGATATCTGATAAATGTACACCAAGATCACGGTTACTGATGTCGATTTTTTTGGTCAAAGTTTTAAATTGCTTTTTGACAAAATGATAGGTTTATTTCGTTAATTATTTCACGAATTTTGATTGTTAAGGCTAAGCAAAAGCAAAGCAAATGTCACATGTCATGTTGCACTCATACATTGTCTTGTAAGTACAGTGGAGCCACGCACTCACTTGGACGAAATTTTAGTTGATGGATACGAAAAGTTTCGCATAGAGAAACTTCTTCAATGCGGCTTAAATATAATTTTCCAATTTTCCAACGTAATTAGATCAAAGTAGAGACTCGTAGAAATAATTATATTGAGGTATTTTAAATAAATACACTTCTGACCCAGTTCGAATTGATGTCGTTTGAAAGAAAAATCTTTTTAGAGAAAGTTCTGCATTTTGTAGTCATATTCATTTCTGTGTCAAGTGCAAATGATGTCAAATTTAATTTTTTATTTTGTTAATTAATTATTCGTTATGTAGGTACATAATAAAAATGTACTTTACAGGTAATTGTGTTCTTCAATGCTTTGTGAAAAATATATTAAGTCTATAAAATTTATTCACAAACTTTTCATAATACATTTAACCTTTCAGAGATACGACTTCGTCCTTGTATTCATCGTATTGCTACATGCATGAATTCTAATGTTCATGTGTATTTTCATTTTAATATGTTACATATTAGTGTGTTTCGTTTTAATATAAATTTTGTCTTCATTTCAACTAAAATAATAAAAAATTGGGTTGTTCTTTCAAAGTTAATAATTGAAATTACGGGAGCGAGCATATGCATGAGGACGCCGCAGGCAGAGCTATATTTATAAATGAAATACAAAGAATAAGAGAAAAAAGGATCGTCGAATTCATTATTTTAGAAACGAATACCATATTTCAAAAATTAAATGACAATAATAATGTTCACACCTTTCTACAGTTTTAAACTATCTTTTTGATGATTTTAAAAAGTAACAAAAGTTGCACTGCAAAAAGCAGCTGTTTTTAATATATTACAGTTCGTAAGTATTGCACTCTCGTAAACTGTAAACTACTAGGTTTAATCGAACGGCCAACACAAATCGATTTTATGGTGAATTAACTTGATCCAGAAGTCGTGAGTTTATATCAGGATCAGCAACGCTGGATTTACAAGTTTTTAATTTATAAAATTTAATATGTTCATTTTCGGAATAATAAAAACATGTGATTATCTTTTAGAAAAAGAGATTTAAATTTAAATCCAAGAATATATAAATAAGCTAGATTAAATATATTATAAATCAGCTGTCGACATCCTTGACACATTTAACATGACAAACATTTGTATTGGCCATACAGGTGTTTGCCGTGGTCTGGGTGTTTGTGCAGTCCTTGTGGGTCTCCTCACCGTGCCTTGGAGAGCACGTTAAGCCGTCGGTCCCGTTTGTTATCATGTGATCCCGGTTGTTATCACCTGATACGATCGTTATTCATAGTAGGGAATTATTCACCAACTCGCATTGGAGCAGCGTGGTGGATTAAGCTCTGATCCTTCTCCTACATTGGGAAAGAGGCCTATCCCAGTTGTGGGATATTACAGGCTGAAGCGTTAACATCCTTTTTCTTGAATAAAATTTATTACACAATACATAGCGCCAATGTATACAAAGTTTTTTCGCTATATAAAAGAAGGGTTAAAATTCAGTTAAAATAAATTATTTCAAATAAAGTCTGAGCTAGCAGTTAGTGTATAAATATAAATGATTATTTAATTCGGTGTTCGAGCGTAATTGCTCGTTATAATCTCGAGTATCGCTGGCAAATCGCAAAATAATCCACTTACTTTATAATTTATTGCTTGAAATTTTAAATAAGAAGTTCCATGGTTCATTCGAGAGGAAAAGGTATTAAAATTATTTCTTTAGAGTTATCGTTATATTATATTTATTTAATAGATTAATATTTAACTGTAATTACAGGTAATAAAAAATGATACTACAAATATAAATTAACTGAGGCATTTCTCTGGATAGATACTGGTTTTTTTTTGTACAATGATGTTTATGCCTAGCCATTCACATAACTGCCGAATATATAAGTAAACGTATAAAATGGACAATTGGGTCAATATTATGGATGGATAACTTTTCTTAAAATTATACAAAAAACTCAGCAATTACTTGTTTCGCGCTAACATTTTGTCCTCATTTAAATAAGTTCGTACTAAAAGAAAGTATTTTTAAAACCCTTTTTCTTGCTCCGGATATCCCGTGAGCTAGGACAAATCCAGGAAATCCAGAACAGATGGCAGGTTTGCCCGTGTATCAAGTATTTTTCCGGTGTCCTTTCTATAAAATTATTCCTTAACAAAATCTCACAAACGGTTTTACTGTTGCTGGTAAACATAAAGTTTATATTTTAAAAAATAATAGCTTAAGCATATTATTTGGTTTAAGTTTTATTAATGATGTGTATGTAGGTTTAGTGGCGCTTCAATGCATGGAAGACCCGATAAAATTTATATTAATTGATATTTTTGTTATAAACAGTAATTGCGGAATATCTTCCTAATACTTCTTCGGATAGAGATAGATTAGATTACATTCCTAGTTTATGGTAGTATTGGTTATGAAATGGAGATTCTAAAAGTTATATTTATTTATTTATTTTATAATTGTTGATAGTGAAATGACGATTCAAAAGTACTGTTGAAGCTTACATCAATAAAAAATAATTGTGTTTGCTCGCAAACGAAAAAAAAAACCGATTTCAATTACATCGACAAGTAATACAACGTAGATCGACGAAAAAATAGTCAAGCAACTACGCGTTATCAAAGATTACTTAAAAAGTAGTTATCAGATCTCGATAAAATTTATATGTGACTACAAGATAAACATCAGCTTTCGATTAAATTAAAAATTATCAAAATCGGTACACCTAGTAAAAAGTTATTACGGATTTTCGAGAGTTTCCCTCGATTTCTCTGGGATCCCATCATTAGATCCTGGTTTCCTTATCACGGTACCAAACTAGGGATATTTCCTTTCCAACAAAAAAAGAATTATCAAAATCAGTACATCCAGTAGAAAGTTATGCGGTATAATACAACGTAGGTTGACAAAAAAAGCGTCAAGTAAAAACGCATTATTAGATATAACTCGAAAAGTAGTCGTTAGATCTCAAATAAATTTAAATGGGACTAATTGGCACACACCACCTTTCGATTAAAACAAAATTTGTCGAAATCGATCTACCCGGTCAAAAGTTCTGATGTAACATAAATTCATCAAAATTCATCAAAATTTAATTAAAACAACTATTTAATTTTAATTTTTATGTTACAACAATTTTATCGTCACATTTAGTTACATTTAATCAATAAACAATACGTTTAACAGAAAAACGATATTTCGTTTTATTGGTAGTTTCCAAGTTAAACAAAAACAAACTATTTTCATTTTTCGGTTGTTAGCAGTAACGAGAGTTCTTGTTCGGTTTTCCCGGTTCAGTTCAGAAATATATCACATGAATTGATATTTTTCGTAAATGGTCTATCGTACGAGTTGCACAATGTGTTATGCTTTTAACTGTTCTTATTAAATATACTTTACTCGTATTGAAGCAGCGTGGTGGATTAAGCTCTACTCCTTCTCCTACATGGAGTAAGAGGCCCAGCCCAGCAGTGAGGTGTTACAGGCTGAATACAAATGTTAGCGCAACAAAAACTTAATTAACTACCCAGGGATTCCTACATCTATTGGCGAACTTGAATAACTTTAACTTCTAAGGATTACAGAACAAAATAAATTAAAGAATATTTTTAAAGTAATTAAATACTATAAAAAGAAATATAATACACACAAAGACGTGGCGCCGCGTTAGCGCAACGGTCACAGCCATGGATTGTGCCGGTTGCGCTGGCGGTTGCGGGTTCGATCCCCGTACATGACAAACATTTGTATTGGCCATAGGTGTTTGCCGTGGTCTGGGTGTTTGTGCAGTCCTTGTAGGTCTCCCTACCGTGCCTCGAAGAGCACGTTAAGCCGTCGATTCCGGTTGTTATCATGTATACCCGATAGCGATCGTTACTCATAGTAGGGAATATATCAGCCAACCCGCATTGGAGCAGCGTGGTGAATTAAGCTCTGCTCCTTCTCCCAGAAGTGGGATATTACAGGCTGAAGCGATCATACACACAAAGAAAATATTGTATGTATATTTGTTTTAGCCGAATTCAAATAAAAGAAGACATACTTAATTCTACTGCATTTTTGGGTCTCCTCATATCGATTTTAATATTCTTATTTAATTCAAAAGCTGCTGCTTGATGTATGGTCCCATTTAAATTTTATCAAGATCCGACGAAAACTTATTTATCGATAATAATGCGTATTTAATTTAATATTTTTTCGACTAGCTACGTCGTATTACTTGTCGATGTAATTGAAGTAGTTAGTAATTGAAATACAATTATTTTTTATGTATACTGTATGTAACTCTGTTTTTGTGTTTTTTTTTAATTAATCATTATAAAGACCAGTGCAAGATATACAAAGGCAATATTTAAATTTATTTAAATCTTTTCACTTGGACCAAATTGAACATTCATGAAGCAGGCAATGTGGAATGGCCGTGCACTTATTGGTCCGTCGAAGATGGAAACAACTGAGCACTCTCGCAATTACAAGTACTTGTATTTAAATACACTCAATATTTAAATGTATTATAATAAAAAGTTAAAATATAACACAATAATTGTCATAACCTATTATGTCACGGCTGGACATAGGCCTTTCTTATTGTTCGTCACTCCATCTGCTCCTGCGCCCTCTGAATCCAGCGGCTTCCCTCTGTCTTCTTTAGGTCGTCAGTCCACCTGGTTTGAGGGCGGCCTGTGTTCTCTTTGCCCAGATACTAATATTACAAGTAATTTATATTAGAGGGAAACTCTGCGCCATAAACTTTAAAAGCTTGGTAGATTTATCTTCAGACCTTCTACTTTATACATAATAGTACGTGATTACTACTCAAAGCAGTAGAATATCCAATAAAAGTGGTTACGTTATACTAAAGTACAATTCTTATATGTAGTATCCATTACAGTATATTTAAATTTTTTGCATGATTTTGAATTGATTGGAAACAAATGGAATTAAAAGATAACAAATCGACATATTTTAGACACATTTATTTCGCATTAATTTTAATACTATTTGCTATACGTGGAAATAACGAAACTATATTTACAAAAACTTTTAAATTCACGTAACAATTAAGTTGGAGAGTTCAATATGTACGATTTTATTTTTGTGTTATCCACACATTAGGAATTCTAAACATTTTGCTTAAACCGAAAATAAAAATCATCATATCAAAAATTTCGCTCTAGCGGGTACATTGTTCCATAGCTTAATTGGCTAGAGCGCCGACACGGTCAGTCGGAGACGCGGGTTCGAACCCCGCTGGAGCGGTCAATTTTTGATATGATATTCAAAAATGTTTAGAATTCCTAATGTGTGGTTAACACAAAAATAAAATCGTACATATTAAAAATAGCATGGTGTCGTCTCCTGTCAAAGATTTTCATTGTAATATGAAACTTTGAATAGTTATGGGTCTCTGTAAAGAACTCACTATAGACGGCGCTACGGTTCGCTTAAACCGAAAATAAAAATCATCATATCAAAAATTTCGCTCTAGCGGGTACATCGTTCCATAGCTTAATTGGCTAGAGCGCCGACACGGTCAGTCGGAGACGCGGGTTCGAACCCCGCTGGAGCGGTCAATTTTTGATATGATATTCAAAAATGTTTGGAGAGTTCATTTGAATATGATACATTTACCTGGATCCAGTTTGAACATATAGATGCTAAATTTATTAATAGTGTTTACACAAAAAAAAAAAAAACAAAACAAACCACATGCCGGAGTTGTAATACAAATAAACGAACGCATATTTTCTAGTTATACCAATAATTTTTACAATAATATAGTACACATAATGTACAAAGTATTGACATAATAATTTATCGATCCGTCATCACAACAGTACCCTTTTAACGAACGCACAAAAATATTCTCTTAAATACGTCAACATTAACACTGTACGAAGCGTTTTAGGCCCGTCAGGAAGTGTCGCGGTCCACAACCACTTACATCGAAATGGATGTCCTGTTTCCGTTTCCGTTCTCGAAACCTCGCCTCAATGGACGCAGAAATGTCGCTTCAAAAGACGTTGTTATTCGTCTAAAACAGCGATTCTCAAACTTTTTAAAAGTTGACTCCAATTATCTTATTTATATTTTTATTTCAATTTATTAAGGTCGGTTCCAGCCAAAAATATTTTGTTCAAAATCTGGAGCAGTCCAACCGGGGAAGCTTATTGTTACAAAAGATCACAGTTAAATACACTTCTCATAAATAGTGTTGTATTTCTATGGTTAGCAAAATAGTCAGTTTCTAAGAATATGATAAGTTAAGAACAAGTGTAGAGAGAGGCAACTAGCTCATGATATTCCTGATGTTCCAGGTCACAGGCTACCCTTCACGGCTTGCCATTAGATGGACCATACATTTATTTATCATCCCAGTGGTATCAAAAATTAAATATTGTTATAAAAATAAAGGAATCGCTACGAGTACTTTGCACTCTTTTTCTATATTTCTTTGCTTTTATTTAAATCAATGTTTTAATATTTTTAAGTGTACGTTTATCATAATGTATATATACTGTTATAATATTAATGTTAATTTAAAAACGTCATTAAAATTAGACGAAGAATCACAATAACTTACAATGAGCGACATATGGAATAAAACCTAGTACATTTATTCAGGTTGTTCATCAAGTCAGTTCAATACATCTTTTTCATCATCAATATATATATATATATATATATATATATATATATATATATATCAATGCAACAAGTAATAAAAACAAAAGTATATTATATTTTGCTTTTTTTGATGGAATTTGATACTGTTATTAGATTAGGAGCTGCATGTGGAACCGTGGAGTCACAGTAAAAATTTTGAGAGCCACTGATTTCAAAGAAACTTTTCCATTGCCACCTTTTTATATACGAAGGAAGGAGCATAATCGCGCACCAATCATGACGTGGCGCTACCGGCCCTCTTCGTAAATATTTTCAATACGCACGAAGAATTTTAGAGTACCTTCATAAAATATTTCATGAATTTCTTTATACATATAACAACTAAGATTTAAGCCTTTAATTTAAGATATTTATATATTAGAAATGTATAATATATATCTCAGAAAGCTACTAGTTAAGGCTTCTATTTCGTAAATATGAGATATAGTATGAATTTTTTAGCCTATCAAATTATACATGAAATATTACACGAAAGAGTCTGTGATAATTCCATTAAGTATGTTCACAGGTTATAATTTGTTACTTTTAACACTTATAAGTAGAGAATATTATAAGTAGAGATTTGTTTTTTCGACAAGGTTTTCATAATTTGATGAAAAGGCTTGTAAGAACAGTCTTGAGTCATTAAAACTTTAGTCGTTGTATCAATAACTTTGTTTAACGCTTCAAGTTAGGGCGACGCTATAAATACTTAAGTAAAACTTTATCGTGTAATTTTTTATCAGGAGAATTTTTTATACACAAGCGAGTAAGCGAAACAAATGATCAAACATTTAATATGTACTGTGTAAATTAAAATAAAGTAAAATAGCAACTGAAAAGTGGACTGCAATTTGTTCACATTCGTTTAGAGTTTACCATACTTGTAATGCTTAAATAAAATACACAAGAAAATGACTTTTATTGTGAAGAATATAAGTACTATAATTCTATGCACAGACAATAAAATCTGCTACACTAAATTCTTTATTCAATTGAATTGCTTTTAAGATACCTCATCTTGAAAAATTGTTGTTTTAAAAGTTTAACCATCAACGTATTTTGGCTATTCCGTTTCTATTAGTTGGTTATTGTGCTTTTGTTATGTATTAGATATACACACCTTGGATTCAGTTAACGTTGACATTTATGTTCCGCTACTATGAAATATACAGTCTAACTTATCTGGCTATAGTCGTTTTTTTCGGTAGTTGTAGGTGCGGTAGGTGTAGGTATTGTATAGTCCAGTAATTTTTAAAATAGGTTCATTATTCCAATAATTCGTTATTTATTTATTTAAGATCACCAGTAATTGTTAACACTAATTACAACAATGTAAACCTAATCTTATTAAATACTTTAGAACTAAGTGTTACAATTTATTAAGGTGAACACCACATGCAAAAAGAAGTGTTACATTCCAATATATAAAAAAAAACATATTTAAAATGTATAAAAATCAACAGTCACCAATCATACATAAGAAGTAGCGACCTTAACAACAATTCGTCCATGTCTCGCATAATTCCCGTCTGAGCTTGGTAAATGAGTCAGCAAAGACGTCGATTTTAGTTTCGTTAAGGAGTCTGGACAACCTCGGTACCAATGAGTTGGCACCCAGAGTTGTTTTGCGAAAGGGCGGGCACAGCGAAGTAATAGGAGTACGAGGATAAGTTCTCGACACACGGGGTTGGAACCTCTCAAGCAACTGTGGACAATTTATGGCGTTTTGCAAAATATTGAAAAGAAAAGAACAATCAAGTAAAATTCTGCGGTTTTCCAATGAGATCATTTTAAAAAAAATTAATCGTTTTTTATAGGACAGTGTTTCCCTTGAAACTTTGTTCCAAAATGCCAAGTATGAGAAAAATCGTTTTTTTATGCACTCCAAGTACTCAGTACTCAGTTACAATACAGTACTCAGTTAAACTTCGAACTAAACTATTGTAAAGAATAATTCTTGTACTATTATTTTTGAATACTCTTACATTACGAATCAAAAAACCTAACATGCGATTAGCTCTTTTGGAGCTTTTTCTTTTGCATCATAACGATATTTTGGCTCTATGATATTAGTGTATCTACCTTCGAGAAGTAAGCATTATTACAGGATTTTCTACGCTGAGATAGCTAACATCACCAGTTTTTTACCTAGTGCCCAAGTATCGGAATGTTGGAACATTTGAAAGTCGGAACGTCGAAATGTTGGAATGTATAATAGGTATGTCGAAAATGTCGAAGTGTACGAGTATTCACGTGTTGAACTGTACACCGTGTTAGTGAGCCCGAGTGTCGAAGTGTAAGTCCGTTGGAGTCGAATAAGAGTTTAGACTTTAAGTGTTTATGGTTGTGGATAACCGAATTATACTTATATTAGCAGTATAAATGTTTAGTTAGGGGCGTTAAACTTCGACCTGGGCGTTGAAATCCCTGTCTACGCTACAAAAACAGGCATTGAAAAACTTGTTACAATACTCGTTTATGTTTTCATTATTTTTTTCGTTTTTATCAAGTATTTTCATAAAAAAGTCTTGTTAGTAAATTAAATTTCTCAAAAGAATACCTTTTCTTCGGAGTTCAAGTGGAAATTAGATTTTTAAAATGAATAGGAGTCAAGACTGAACTTTATAAATTCTTATTTTCAGTATTTTGAAAGAATCCTATTCACACCTTCACGTGAATCTGCTTCAAGTTAAAGAATCCTTTATACTTCTTACTCATTTTTTCAATTCTTTTTGTTTAATAGAGAAGGATACGCAAGGACTTAATAGTAAGTCTAAGATATAATCATTTGTATATATGTAGTTAAACCTTCCAAAAAGGTCATTTTATATATTTGTCTCATTAAATAACCTATGAAAAAAGCGGCTCACCATTCTTTATATTATTCCCTCGTATAGATTTAACGAATCGTGAACTAGGATCATTGCGTTGGAAATTTTTAGAGTTAAGGACTGTTCAGACAGAACGTGTGCAATGCGGTGCGTTAACTGCAGTGATCATTTTTTTATACTAGCTGTTCTATATGGACTAAAACAGTCGCAGTCCAACCACGAAATGATATAGATTTTTATTTATTTATTAGTGATTTATAGCAAATCACTTTATTAGATTGTACAAGACGGCTTTAATGTTACAAATTTTTATTTATTTTTTAAATAAAAATGACAAACAACGAGGCAGTTTATCGTTTCAGCTTATAATATCCCTCTGCTGGGCATAGGCCTCTTTCCCCATGTAGGAGAAGATTCAGAGCTTAATCCACCACGCTGCTCCAATGCAGGTTGGCGGATATATCCTACTATGAGTAACGATCGCTATCAGGTGTACATGATAACGACCGGGACCGACAGCTTAACGTACTCTCCGAGGCACGATGGGAAGACCCACAAGGACTAATAACCAGACCAGAAATAAATAAATATCTACACAATACACACACGGTCGTCTGTTCCTAAATTAAGGAAATTAATGCTTGTGTTATAGGTAACAGCCGACTGGTATAGCTACATATTTTTTTTCGATTAACATACTTATAAATAATACATATATAAATAAATATTTATATTACACCCAGACTCGCGGTGGAAATCGAACCCTTAACCCTCGGAGCAGAAAGCGCGGGCCTCGGGCACTACAAACTGCGCCAACGGGCTAGTCTAGTAATATTTGTTTAAACACAAATATCCACTTCGAGCCGGAATTGAACCCGGGCGGAAGGCAGTTTATAAAATAGCATAACTGTACCTATACAGACTTTTTGTAAAGTATATATTTTTAACACATAGTATAAGATTTTTTTTAAAAAAGTTAACTTTCCACGAATAAAAAATGAGTATACAAAGTTCGCCGTGTCAGCTGGTCTCTACTGTACCGCACCGTAATAACATAATATAACATAACAATACACCTTATTGTACACCAAAACAGAAATAATACATAGTATGGACTTAAACAGAGTATCATCAGGCATAAAGAGCGGCCTTATCGCTAAAAAGCGATCTCTTCCCGTTACCGTATTTCGTGTGAACTGATCCTTATACCATTGAAATCAAATTTCATGCGTCGAAAAATTCTTTGTACGACTTCACTACACTTTGGTCCAGACTTTTCAACTTTGGAAATGGGCTTAAAGAAAATTTAATCATAAAAATTGGACGTTGGATAAAATTGTTTCATTGATCGCTTAGAAGATATTTTACCTTTTCAAAGATATATTTAATTGTCTTATTGTACTGCGTAACTTTTTTTGTTAGAAAACCTACTGAAAAAATTATGAATCAAGAAATAAAAATAAAAAAGAGCTTTATTCAAGTAGGCTTTGAAAGCACAATTGAATAGTAATTTTACAAATTAAAACTAAAAATTAATTATTAGTTAGAAGTACAACTACCACAGAATCGGAATGTAGATTCTGATAAAAGAATCGGCAAGAAACTTCATAATAAAACTGGAAAAGTCGTGTAATTTGTGTGTGTGTGTGTGTGTGTGTGTGCGTGTCTGCGTGTGTGTGTATTGTATCATATTACCTAGAGGATATTTGAAGGTAAGTAATATTTGGTTAAGCTGTGCCGAGACTGTTCTGATAAATTCAAGTGTATATATATACCTGTATAATTATATTTTTCTTTAGAAGTTACGTAATATTTGGACAGGCTGTGCTGAGGTGGCCTTGTAGATAGAATATATCAAACTACCAATAAAGAAAACAAATTCGAGCTTCAAGCGTTGGTTAAGTTTTCAATTACTGGTATAAGCTTTTTGTTTATACTCTGTGGCCTTACAAACATCCAAGCTTACATTTCATATTACAGTATGACAATTAGAGCTGATTATACAGTTAGGTAAGCGACTTACAAAAAGTTTTGCTTTGTTATGATCAATAACAAGCAATATCAGATGTTCTGGAATTTTCCGAATACGAGTAAGAATTCGAATCGTTTTAAAACTTTTACTATCGACGGTATACAGCTAACTTTTATTATTATAAATGTCAGTTTATAAGTTGTACGTAACTTCCGTTTTGGCTTCTCGCCGACTTACTTTTGATTGTGTCTTCGCACGATCAACTAATAAATTGTATGGTTAAACTTAGTTGCTACTTTCTCCTTTTGTACTTATTACATTTTGTATCGTATAAGGCTACAAGCATTTTATTTATTAAACTATCTTACTTGTTACTAATAAAGTTAAAGTTATTCATGTACTTTTTGACTTTTACTGATGTCTTTGGCGTACATAAAGAAACTATAAAGTTATACACGCAGCCACTGGTCCTAAAGTAGGCAATTTAATGGTGGCTGTTTTAGATAACAGCCGAATTAAGATTACAATAAAATACTAAGATCCTACCTTTCTTATTGTTTTATAAAATAAACTCTAAATTTTATTAATGTTTTAAATTAATACATATAATATGTCCCTAGGGATATAGAAATACAGACTATTATTGATGACATTGATAAATTTTATAAGTGTCTTAAATTAAAAATCGGAAATACATTTTTATTTGTACTAGTATAAAACACACATAATTTATAAAAAAGCATTAATGTTTGTATTTAATTATATTATTTATTGCAGGCTACTCAGCATTTATTATTTATTTATGTAAATTATGTTTAATATCTAAGATTTTTATTTTTGTGTTACCCACATTAGGAATTCTAAACATTTTTTTTTTGAATATCATATCAAAAATTGACCGCTCCAGCGGGGTTCGAACCCGCGTCTCCGACGTACCGTGTCGGCGCTCTAGCCAATTAAGCTATGGAACGATGCACCCGCTCGAGCGAAATTTTCGATATAATAATTTTTAATTTCGGTTTAAGCGAACCGTGGCGCCGTCTATAGTGAGCTCTTTACAGAAACCCGTAACTATTCAAAGTTTCATATTACAATGAAAATCTTTGACAGGAGACGACACCGTGCTATTTTTAATATCTAAGATTTTTATTTTTGTGTTACCCACATTAGGAATTCTAAACATTTTTTGAATATCATATCAAAAATTGACCGCTCCAGCGGGGTTCGAACCCGCGTCTCCGACGTACCGTGTCGGCGCTCTAGCCAATTAAGCTATGGAACGATGCACCCGCTCGAGCGAAATTTTCGATATGATAATTTTTAATTTCGGTTTAAGCGAACCGTGACGCCGTCTATAGTGAGCTCTTTACAGAAACCCGTAACTATTCAAAGTTTCATATTACAATGAAAATCTTTGACAGGAGACGACACCGTGCTATTTTTAATATCTAAGATTTTTATTTTTGTGTTACCCACATTAGGAATTCTAAACATTTTTTGAATATCATATCAAAAATTGACCGCTCCAGCGGGGTTCGAACCCGCGTCTCCGACGTACCGTGTCGGCGCTCTAGCCAATTAAGCTATGGAACGATGCACCCGCTCGAGCGAAATTTTCGATATGATAATTTTTAATTTCGGTTTAAGCGAACCGTGGCGCCGTCTATAGTGAGCTCTTTACAGAAACCCGTAACTATTCAAAGTTTCATATTACAATGAAAATTTTTGACAGGAGACGACACCGTGCTATTTTTAATATCTAAGATTTTTATTTTTGTGTTACCCACATTAGGAATTCTAAACATTTTTTGAATATCATATCAAAAATTGACCGCTCCAGCGGGGTTCGAACCCGCGTCTCCGACGTACCGTGTCGGCGCTCTAGCCAATTAAGCTATGGAACGATGCACCCGCTCGAGCGAAATTTTCGATATGATAATTTTTAATTTCGGTTTAAGCGAACCGTGGCGCCGTCTATAGTGAGCTCTTTACAGAAACCCGTAACTATTCAAAGTTTCATATTACAATGAAAATTTTTGACAGGAGACGACACCGTGCTATTTTTAATATCTAAGATTTTTATTTTTGTGTTACCCACATTAGGAATTCTAAACATTTTTTGAATATCATATCAAAAATTGACCGCTCCAGCGGGGTTCGAACCCGCGTCTCCGACGTACCGTGTCGGTACGTCGGTACGTCGACACGGTACGTCGGAGACGCGGGTTCGAACCCCGCTGGAGCGGTCAATTTTTGATATGATATTCAAAAAATGTTTAAATTATGTTTATTTGTATTTATTATTGACCTTAGTCCGTCTACTGCAGACGATTTAGACAGTGACAGACAGACACTGTGTCGCCTAGGACACTGACCAGGAAAACGTAGAGTTGCCTAAGCTCTGCACCACCCTCTCAACCTCACTGGTTAGGCCCACAGGAACGACGAATCGATACGTCTGGAGCCAGTTCGGCTGCAGAAGTCTTTCGCATTTTAGAGCTATGCCACGAACGTCACCTTCTACGACCCCCACGGGAAGAAAGGCCGTGATGCTTTTCTACTCAGCCACATCAGCCACATATATATTAATTACTAGCTGTGCTCGCGACCTTGTTCGCTTGGAGTTTAACATAAAAGTTTTTGTTCAGTTTGCATAGCTATAAAAAAAAAATTCAAAATAATAATAGCATAACATAACATAAGCTATCTATCACTGAAAGTCTCATTAAAATCGGTCCAGCCGTTTCAGAGCCGGAACAAACAGACAGACAGACAGACAGACAAACAGACAAAAATTGCAAAAAATATTATGTATGTATACATACCAAATATGTACCGTGTCTACATACACAAACAAGACACTCCAATTTTATTTATTTGTATAGATCACATTTTAATTCATAAAATATTATAATATCCGCACGATACCCATAGTATACGGCGGATTTGACATAAGTTCTTTCTCTCGCGATTTTTATACTGACCTCTAATTTGTCATTAAAAAGGAATGGTCTAGAAAGACTTTACTGCGTACGATCAAGAATTTTCATAAGACTGGAGAAACGTAATTTTGTGATACAAGACATTTAATTATTAATATCAAAACTATTGCTCAATCACTAAATTCATTATTAATTATTATATATAGTTTCATATTTAAGCAATTTGTAGAGACCAATCCAAATTGTTATTAGTTTTTATTTATCTCATATAATTCAAAATTTAACTTTAAATTGAAAGATACAAACCACGTAAAATATTATTATTAATGTCCTCTGCAGAGTAAAGTCCGTTTCGTATAAGGACATTCGCATTGAGGAAAAAGATATGAAGCTTAATCCGCCCCACTTTTTCTGTGCGGGTGAGATAATTAAGTGTGTCGGAATCCTTTTGGACGGAGACATTTTTACGGTGAGTCCTTCACCATTAAGATTGAGATAAGTTTTTGACAGTTACATTTAGAAAGTAACGTAAGTAGTCATAGTCTAATGTGAGTTAAAATTATCTTATTTGCGATATTTGTGCTATCGTTGTGCAATCGATTGCTTAACGTCAATAACAATTGGATTATATAAGATAATTTCTACACAGACTTTTGTAAACTCTGAAATTAATAAATAATGTTTTGATATAATTATGGCTCGTGATGCAACTGTATCGGTCGCTTATTTCTTACTTATATGTTTGCTTTACGATTAGATAGCGATAAAATTGTATAATTGTCGTCAATTTGTCATAAACCTTGAAACGACTATTGCAAGTTACTTAAGCAATATAAAAATTCAAGATAACATACATATGCGGATTCACTGTAATACCTAATGTGGCTATGATTACAATATTTCCAGTATTGAATCTGAAAACTTCGGAGCAGTGCCGCCTTTGAAGCGGAAACAACTGTCGTTTCAGCTAAAGACTTCGTTCTTCTAATGGAAGAAAACCATATAAAGTTAGAACTTTAGAAGATAAAATTAAAAGTGGGATTCTCCAATTACAGAAGATTTGCGAGTAGGTAAATAGTATGTAATCGAATTTATTGAATTTGTTAAGAAAATGTATTTTAAAATATTCTCACTAGCGTTTTGCGTTGTTAACTCGTAAATTATAGACTTTGCCTATGAAAATAATTTCAGAAATCATAATGAACGATAATTTCTTTCTGGAATGTCCGACACCTTTTAAGAGTCCAAAACAACGTGCGAAGCTGCTGATTCGTTAAGATTAACCAAACAAAATCATTACTATTATAACCGAAACAGATATATAAAATATAAATATAAACATACAGAAACATGTTAATAAATATGAGATGATATTTCTCTTTTTACACAATCATATAAAAGTTGTTTCTATTCAGAAAGTACTTTCAAGTAACAATAGTGATTCACACCTGGTACAAGTAAGCAGAGGACATACACGTATAGAAAACGTAGTCATTCATCAAACGTCAGGCTTATATCTCTATCTGTAGGTATAGTTTATACGAGATTAGTTTATCAAATATTTTACGTAGATACGTATTCTAAATGTCATATATTATAATTTAAATAAAAAAATATGTTTAAGCAACTTAGTACCTGTGGTTTCAGCAACAGTAACCAGATATAACTATTTTTACGCATATGCATAATATATATTTAAATAGGTATATTCTACTAAGACTCGGGACGGGAATCTATTCTACAAACCTTGGAGCAGGTAGCAGCGTAACTAACGGTACTTGGCCAACGGGCAATATTTTTTTTATTGGCTTTTAAATCATACGAGTATTGTTTGCAGAAGGAATACCTAAGGTTCTTAGTTGATTTCATACAACAAGGAGCTTAAAAACTAGAAGTTGTTAGTTTGTAGCATAACTTTCTATCTTGAAAAAGTCCCTGAAAGTTTTGCTAAGCATTTTTCAAGAAACATGTATATAAAATCATGTGTGTTTCACGCTTTTTCTTTCAAGTGAGTCCACTTTTCTTTTTGCTTTAAGACACATTTTTAATTTATCAATTTATTATTAAATATTGTTTAATTTTTTTATTTGTGTTAAAATAAAAACGAATAGAGCGACCGCTCTGGTGTAGAGGTGTATGTAGACGCTTAAACGTCGTAGGCGCAGTCGGAGATTCAAATTCGGTGTATTAAAAGAGGGTGTATATCCTTGTGGATGATATTATAAATACCTGATAGCAATTGTTACGGAGCATCGTGGTGGATGTAGCTTTAACCATACATGCATGAAAAATAAATTTAAGCTTTACATTGATAAAGGAGCTTGGTTTTCTATTAAACTTCGTGTTAGGACCATCATTTATGTAATAGTTCATTTAACTCGATCTGTCGCAATAAATGTTCAATACAAAATACCGAATGTTTCGGTAAATGTAACGTCGCTCCATACAGGACGAACTGAGATGTAAAACGTGACCTGTAATCAAAATAGGATTTGTCGATCAATATTTTGGTACGTTCGTTTCCTTTCACAGTGGACAGTGTCAAAGTGTTTACAAAGCCAGAATTTTAAATGTACGGTTATATATTTTCAATACGAAACTGGAATAAATAACGTGCTCCAAATCTGGAGCAGCTTGTGTGAGGAAGTACCTCAACCTTACAAAAGATCACAGCTAAATAACAATACTTAAGTTGGGTTGTATTCCTGAGGTGAGAAGGGTAACCAAACTCCTGTGGAGGGTCGGTAACGTGCTTGCAATGGTTCTGTGGCGTTGCAGGCGTCTACAGGCTACGGTAACTGCTTACCATCATGTGGGCCGTACGCGTTTTTAATAGACTTAGACATATAAAAAAGACATTTAATATAGGTACATTTTTTTTTATTGCTTCAGCCCGTAATATCCCACTAATGGGCATAGGCCTCTTTCCCCATGTAGGAGAAGGATCAGAGCTTAATCCACCACGCTGCTCCAATGCGGGTTGGCGGATATATTCCCTACTATGAGTAACGATCGCTATCAGGTGTATATGATAACAACCGGGACCGACGGCTTAACGTGCTCTCCGAGGTATGGTGGGGAGACCCACAAGGACTGCACAAACGCCCAGACCACGGCAAACACCTGTATGGCCAATACAAATGTTTGTCACGTGTGGGGATCGAACCCGCAACCGCCAGCGCAACAGGTACAATCCATGGCTCTGACCGTTGCGCCAATGCGGCTTTACAATTATAACTTAAATTTATTATTAAATTTATTACAACAATTTATAACTTAAAAACTAATTATTTACAGCTAGTTACGGTGTAAGTCATGTGTGCGTGGAATGGTGCCAAGAATGTTGGAGACATTTCACCGTTGAATCGCAATGCCAAGTTTCTTTGCAAAAAACGGCAAGATATCAACGTAATAAGACGTGAAGTATTTGTTTTTTAAATAAAAAAAATGTTTATAAAAGCTTAAAAATGACAAGATCGTAGTATCAATGTCCTGTCTGACTGACTCCGACATCTTGTACTATAAGATGTGACACCCTTCGAATGGTGAAATAATTATTATGAAAACAACGAAAAAGTTATAAAAGATATTGATGATCTAGGTTATTTGTTATAGATCTGTTAAAACGTCTTAAACACTATTTGTGTTATTTATTTATACTTTTGGCGCACCAATACATAATTGAAAAAATACAGAATTACAATTGCAAGTTACACAGTTGCATCAGTTGCAATAGGCGGGCGGCCTTATGGCTAATGCAGCAATTTCTTCTAAGCAACCTTTAGGCAGAGGACTGATATATAAAGTGTGTGTTTATGTTTTATTTTAATTTTTATAACCCACAGAAACAGTTGTTTCTTTCTCCATTTTTAATCGGTTTATTTAGCTTGACCAGTTTATTTATTTGTTTGGGTCAAATTTAGTAATTGGAATTTTATCCCCTTCCTGATGACAGATTGATCTGATATTTGGTACACACTCTTAATCTTGATGGCAATACAACATGATATATTCCTTATGATTGTAAATCTAAGATGTCCGCTGAAAAAAAATGGCGGATCACATATTACTTCACAACAACCTTATTGTAGGTACCAAATGAAAGGGCTTGATTTTTATTACAATAAAAATGATGTAGTTAGGTTATGTACTAAAAGTTCAAAAATAATTCGGTAAGTCCTAACTACCAGATCGTATCAATCTTCTCATCAATCTGGGGTATTAATCAGACAAATATAAAAGAGTTGAGCACGTGAAATTTTAGTCATAATGTTTACGCTGGATACGCTACGCTCAGAATCGAAATATAAAGGCAGATTTTCGAAGAATATTGCAGCAGTTATCGGAAAATAATATCTGAACTTCTCACTCAAGCTCGTGCCGATAAATTGCATTTTTTATCTTTTCGGAATAACTTTCTACGCAATGAGTGAAACACAAATCTGTACGCTTTGTTTGTCCGCAAACAACAAAACTATTCAGAAGTCGTATTAATGCAATTCATCTAAATTCGTCGGAAATACATGGCATACAATCACAACAATTTAGTCTAACAAAAAACCTAAAAAGGTTTTTAAAATAAAAATAATTCTGAGAAATCAGAAATACGTTTTTTGATTGCCAGAAACAGACATATCACTTTATTCAGATAAGTTTTTTTAGTTTTAGGCTACATTGTTACTTTCTTATTGTTCAATACGATAGTTCCCGATATTATAAGTAAAGTTTAAAAAAATATGTATGCAGTTCACGTCTAATATATCTTAAAAGAAATCATTAAACAACTGGTAGTTCTGAATACCAAAATCTAATAATATAGCGCATCTGTGGAAAATTTGCGGTTCTGTTGGGTTGCGGTTTGTATGTTCCAAGATCCGCTGTCTCGCTGAATTGCAAATATGTAATCGAAATAAATTTAAATTGAAACTGGATTTAATATTGTATTGGTTTCAGGAACAGTCCTATGTACATATTGAGAGAAGCATCGCACTCAGTTGACAAAAAACCGGAATACAGAAATACCCAGACTTCAAGGTTTCAGCTCAACATGCCTTGGGCTACAAGATATCTTAAGATTTTTTTATATTACAAAAATGTGTGCACTGTAAAACTAATACTAATTTGTTTTATATAATCACTTGGCATAATACGTACTTATATAAAAAGAAAACTTAGGAATAATTGTACCAATCGTGTCCGCTTGAATTGGTATCAGAAATGCTGGCAGTATTTCGCCTTTAAATTGCAATTCCGATTCGTCGGTCGAATTCTCCCTTCTGTCGAGGCAATGAGACGAAAAGTTAAATCGCATATATATGTGAATATATATTAAGAATATAAATAAAAATTAGTTAAATTGTGTGAATATAATTAACACGTAGCTAAAGAACAGAAGGAGAAGCTTCTACGTGAACTATATTGTTTGTGTTTCCTATTAAAGTAAGGTGAAAGAAAGCTAAATGAGATGTTGGAAACAAAACATGGATAGAAAAATTTTTATGCAAAGAAAAAACAACACATCAAAAGCAGTGAATAGCTCGTGCGAAGCACTTGCACCGTCTGGAAGTCGTTGTGTGGCATAAGTTGGGAGATAAGGCGACGTAATATTTTATTTATGTTGTTAAAAGCGAATTACAGAGTTATCAAAGTAGCTTGTAGCGGTTGATATAACAAGCGTTTAAAAAAATTATGATTATAGTAAGCGTCAAATAAATAAATAATCAATTAGCTGCACGTCATCTACATTTCGGACACGCTTGGTAAATAATATAAAAATACCAAATTATTTTTATATTTCCTTTGCGTTCGTACTTTATGTAATAAACCGAAGATTTTCAAAAGATTATTCAAGGTTGCCAATTCACCTACGATTGCGCTTACGCTACAAATTTCAACAAACGGTTGTGATAACTTACCTTTCGATAGACTGCATGTTAGCATTAATGAAGAATATCATGTTTAAATTACAAGTTTCGATAAAATAAGAGTTATTTAATCTTGGAAGATCTGCAAGAAAACCCAAATTTACAAGTCAAATAAAACACGCTATCGTCTTTTCAACCTTCTTTTGTAGCCATTATATTGTGCATTTGATCATGTCATGATCTTCAGCAAAGTATTGTGTATGAGTCCAAAGAGGTTTCTGAGTTGGTACGATCAAAAACATAAAATAAAAAAAAGCATATCAACGCGCGCATGTACAGCTAGTTAACCATAAAATTTAAAAGGCAAAATAGTAATTTTACTGTTTAACTGTTTGATTTTTTTGCATATATATATTTTTTTGTGATGGTTTGAGTCTTGACTTCCAATTTTCCATTTTAATATCCCTAGTTCCTATAATTTAAAACGCTCTACGTAAGGACTTGTCACCAGCTTACTACGTAGTACGTAGTACCTCATTTTAATACGCGCGCTAGAAGATTTGAAAACTTTTGGGATGTATTTTTAAAATTTTGCTTGTTTCATGATTACTCCTCGTCTTGTTTATACATTTTAACTTTTTATTATTATTTTGTGTTCTTGCAAATTTAAAAAGAAATCATTAGTATTTATTATATTGATTATTATTATTATTTTATTTATTTAGGCATTATTTAACAATACATTAGAATTAAATACTATACACTCCGAAAAATTTAACTAAGTTTATTTTAAGTGTCGCACTCGCTAGACACTAAACGGGTCGTACGGTATACACGGGTCGTACGGTATACGGTACGGTACAGACTGCTACGAATCAAATTACTTATTAATATTTCCTATCAATGTGTAAAAATTATTTTAATTTTAATTGGTAATTGAATATCGTTTGACTAACTTTTTTTTACTTATAAATTTGTTTTATCTCTCTATCTATCTCTCTCTTTAATATTTAATTTTTAGTGATTAATTTAATTTTTATTTATTATTGTCAATTACATCTATGCCTAATGGTTTCATATGTGTTAATAGATCACTGGGAATTGTTTTTTTATAAAGATTAAAGAAAAATAAACGTATCAAATTAATTTGATTAGGATCCGGCTCTCTTCAGTTTCTTATTTAACAACATGCAACACGCCCACTCGCCAACACACCAATACGCCAACTTACCAACACGCCAATTCGCCAAGACTCCGACTCGCCAATTTGCCAACGCGCAAACACGTTAATCTGCCAACGCGCAAACATGCCAACAGGCCTAGGTACACGCTAACACATCTAGACACCAATACGCCAATACCCCAATTCGCTAACATACCAACATGGCATAACATCAACATGCCAACTAACCAACACGCCAACATGCCAATACGCCAACACGCCAACAGGCCAACACGCCAACACGCCAATACACCAACACGCCAATACGCCAACACGCCAACACGCCAATACGTCAACAGGCCAACACGCCAACATACCAATACGCCAACACGCCAACAGGCCAACTCACCAACACACCAATACGCCAACTTACCAACACGCCAACACACCAATACGCCAACACGCTAACTTACCAACACACCAATACGCCAACTCGCCAACACACCAATACGCCAACTTACCAACACATCAACAGGCCAACACGCCAACACACCAATACGCCAACAGGCCAACACGCCAACACGCCAATACGCCAACACGCCAACACGCCAACACGCCAACACGCCAATACGCCAACACGCCAACACGCCAATACGCCAACACGCCAACACGCCAACATACCAACACGCCAACACGCCAATACGCCAACACGCCACACGCCAATACGCCAACACGCCAACATACCAACACGCTAACACGCCAACATACCAACACGCCAACATGCCAATACGCCAAAACGCCAACGCGTCAACAGGCCAACTCACCAACACACCAACATGCCAACAGGCCAACACGCCAACACGCCAATACGCCAACAGGCCAACACGCCAACACGCCAATATGCCAACAGGCCAACACGCCAACACGCCAATACGCCAACACGCCAACATACCAACACGCCAACACGCCAATACGCCAATACGCCAACACGCCAACACGTCAACAGGCCAACTCACCAACACGCCAACTCGCCAACACACCAATACGCCAACTTACCAACACGCCAATTCGCCAAGATGCCAACAGGCCAATACGCCAACACGCCAACACGCCAACACGCCAATACGCCAACACGCCAACACGCCAACACGCCAATACACCAATACGCCAACACGCCAATACGCCAATACGCCAACACGACAACACGCAACACGCCAATAGGCCAACTCACCAACACACCAATAAGCCAACTTACCAACACGCGAACACGCCAACAGGCCTAGACAACACACAAATACGCTAGCATGCCAACATACCAACACGCCAACATGCCACGAGGCTTACACGCCAACAGGCCTACACTACATGCCAACAGGCCTACACGCCAACAAGCCTAGACACCAATTTGACACACGACAACAAATATCTAATTTAAATGTAGAAAAAAAAATTACAAAGCCGGTTAAATGAACTACGAAATTGCTATCGAAGTCAGAACATCAATGCATATTAATTATACTATGCAAATGAAATAACAACAAAACTGAGTACTAGCATGTGCCTAAGCGTATAATGAATATTCCCTATTTCAAACCAGTAATAATAATTAACAAACCGATAAAATTATCATGGCGTGAATTTTCGAAGCTCACCAAATATAATATCGACATATAATTAAAATTACACATTTTGAAATCGAAACCTTCCAGTCAATGGTGTGTCAAATGGCTTTTAACAGAAATTGACGATTCGGTTTAATAAGTACATGTTGATAGTGGTTTCACCCGTTTTTAATTATAGACCTCGATACTCTGTTACCTACTGCTCGATTGATTTCAGTCATTTCATTTGATCCTTTTCTATAATGGGACGGTTTTATAAGAAATAAAGGTTAAGGTAAGTTTTAATTGAAAGAAAATCTGAAACTAGTAAACTTTATAGTTGTGTAAAGTTATAAAAATTAAAAATTATTAAGTAATTAGTTTCTAAGATTGCCAATCTTTTACGGTGAATGATTCAAAAAGACGTTTTTACTTTAAATTCACACGTGGAAGGGGTAAAGAAAAAAATTGACACCCGATTTGAACCTTTTTTTTAAACGGTTTTATTTAGCTCACCCCGTTTGTTTTATTTTTTATTCTTGGGTCAAATTTAGTAATTCAAATTTCACCCTCTTCCTGTCAACCGATTAATCTGAAATTTTGTATACACTTTGGATTTTGGTGACAATACAATTATGTTTATTCATTATCATTATAAATTCAAGATGGCCGCCGCTACAAAATGGCGGATAATTTATGTTTTATTAATCCCATCAATATGGGTATCAAATGAAAGGGCTCAACAAGCAGAATACAATAAACTATAAAAAATTGAAATCCAAGATGGCGGCCGCTACAAAATGGCGGATAACGTAGGTTTTATCAATCCCATCAATATGGGTATCAAATGAAAGGGCTCAACAAGCAGAATACAATATACTATAAAAAATTGAAATACAAGATGGCGGCCGCTACAAAATGGCGGATAACGTAGGTTTTATCGATCCCATCAATATGGGTATCAAATGAAAGTGCTCAACAAGTAGAATACAATTTACTATGCAAAATTGAAATCTAAGCTGGCCGCCGCTACCAAATGTCTGATAACAATT
Organism: Melitaea cinxia; assembly: GCF_905220565.1. Classification (NCBI taxonomy): domain Eukaryota; kingdom Metazoa; phylum Arthropoda; class Insecta; order Lepidoptera; family Nymphalidae; genus Melitaea; species Melitaea cinxia. Next base: position 4,294,106 of record NC_059421.1, on the reverse strand, counting down.
TTTTATCAATCCCACCAATATGGGTATCAAATAAAAGGGCTAAACAAGAAGAATACAGTGCACTATACAACCTCAATATTTAAGATGGGCCTTGCAATAATGAAACACTAAATGAATTAAACAGAATGCGAAATAAAAACTAAAAACTAGAAAATAAAAATAGGTAAAAAAACTTTTTAAGTTAAACGGTTTTATGTTAAACATACATTGCAATGTTTAAGATAAATGTACTAAAAACCAAAAAATAATAAAATAGATACAGTCGTGGGAATTATAAACATATGCATAGACTAGACTAAAATAAAACCGTGGGGCACGTCAATTGTCTACAAATTATCGACTTAATGTGCGATAGAAGAATCGTTTAATTCGTCGTTAAAATAGGCAGTTGGCCCGCAGACGGTGAGGAAATTACTTACTATTTTCTTGCTCATGGAAATTCCAATAGTTATACACTCCATGTAAATAAAAGAGATGTTACAACTAGTTTATCGTTGGACATTCACACTGCTGGCTGGCGAGGAATCGTTTCACTGCTCGTAGTTTGTCTTTAATCGACAAAACATATGATAAAAGTACTACTCGCTCACCACTATGAAACCCTAAAACTCGCTTATAATCGAGCTTGCTAGCTTGTTTCCACATTCTAGCCCTACTTATCACACGTCCATCGTTGTCGGTTGAACAACTGCCTAATTATAGTGTAACATTACAAAACAAACATTTTAATCAACGATTGTAGACAATTGACGTGCCCCACGGTTTTATTTTAGTCTAGTCTATGCATATGTTTATAATTCCCACGACTGTATCTATTTTATTATTTTTTGGTTTTTAGTACATTTATCTTAAACATTGCAATGTATGTTTAACATAAAACCGTTTAACTTAAAAAGTTTTTTTACCTATTTTTATTTTACATTCAGCTTTCTTTTTTTTTTTAAATCGCACCAAAAGACAATAAACTTGTTGAGACAAATTATTCCTTTCCCTTTTTACTTTTTAAATTATTTTGAATAATACTTGTATAAATAATAATTATCATCTGTTTATATATTAAAAAACTATTCTTTGTGAAAGGAAGGGTGATTTTCAACTGAAACGTATTTCATGTCTAATATTTCATTCATCTTGATTGTGTTTTTTAATGAACATCATGTCACTTCAATTTCAGCGGGTAACTGAAGCGTGTACTAATGTTTTGTTAAAAAAAGTGCACACAAGCGTCGCTTACTAACACTGCGTTAAAATGACGTGTTGTTATGGTATTGACTTATTTCTTTTTATTTAAGACGACGCGTTGGTGCAACGGTCACAGCACTGGTTTGTGGCTGTTGCGCTGGCAATTGCGGGTTCGATCCCTGTACATGGAAAACATTTGTATTGGCCATACAGATGTTTGTCGTTGCCTGCGTGTGTGTGTGCAGTCCTTGTGAATCTCCCAACCGCGTCTCGGAGAGCACGTTAAGGCGTCGGTCCCGGTTGTTATCATGTACAACTAATAGCGATGGTTACTCATAGTAAGGATCCGTCAAACCGCATTGGACCAGTGTGGTCGATTAAAAAAGAGGCCTATGCCCAGCATTGGGATATTACATGCTGAAGCGTTTATATATGTATGACGAGTAATTAACTTCTTAACATTTGTCTTTTCACGCTTCTTCTTATCGAATCTAAATCTAAGTAATTTGTGACACTAATGTTGTATAATCTCCTAGTTTTATCGACTTTCATTCAGTTAGTACTCGTACGTATTACATAAATTTGTATTGTATGTGGTCTTTTAATCTATTGCTGTATTTTTAATATCTCTGTAACCAATAAGTCCTCGTATCAAGCTAACTTCTGCTAGATACAATTACTTAATTACTATTTATTTTAAAACCTAGGAGACATTTCTTTAAAGGAGTGGTTTTCAGAATGAGAATCATTCATTTTGTATTAGGTTAAGTAGTTGAGTCTGTGTATTTTAGTGTTTGAATATGTTCCTAAACTTCCAAACTAGGCCAGTTAATACTTTATTAAAGATAATTTTCAAGAGATGTTATAAAATAATTCAAGCACAAACACAAAAGAAGCAATACTACTGTAAAAAGTGGCTCAAAACTTTGCTCAAAAGACGATATTGTACACCTTTTTTTTAAACGTTCGAAATAAAAGTGTTCCTTTAAGACAGTGAATTTATTTACATAGAGTGAGAACTTGGAAACATTGTTTCGTACTTCAAAAGCCGATGTTTAACGTATAATTTTTTTTCGATGCCTTCGTTACGTCGATCGCACGATTTTGAACTTTTTGCTCTTTTGAGATTCTCTAATACGACTTTTGAATCGTTAAAGTAGCTTTGGACTTTGGAGTTTATTAAATGATTATTGTGTTTAACAATTCAGCGACGAGGTGAATAGAATTTTAATGTCTAAACAGGATTTTTATTTCGTTACTGCCCACGACAGGAAAAAGTTTGAAAAAGTTTTGGGGTGTTTACAATTTAAATGTCATAAATTTAGCTTATGATCTGCAATGACATAGCGTAGTGAATAAAAATCACATTTTATTAGTTATCAACATTAGATATATAAAATTTCTCTAAATTTTGGTCTCATGATACACGAATAAAGATTTAAGTATTTAACCCAACCTCGACATCATCATCATCATCACTTCAGCCTATCGCAGTCCACTGCTGGACAGAGGCCTCCTCAAGCTAGTGCCAAAAATGGCGTGAACTCATGTGTGTTGTCCATAGTCACCACGCTGGGCAAGCGGGTTGGTGACGACAGGGCTGGCTTTGTCGCATCGAAGACACTGCTGACCGTTTTCGGCCTGTGTATTTCAGAGCCAGCAGTTCAAAATTAAAATCAATAAAATAATAATTAAAAAAAAAACAAAAACCCTGCCTGCGTGAAGAACAACTAATAGAAAATCAACTGAAAAAGCTGGAACAAGATAAAAATTCAATATGCACACAAAGTCAGCGAAATAAATAAAAACAATATCAAACATTTTGTGCTGTCCATTTAAAATATATTAATACGGTAGTCCTTGAAAGAGATAGATTATTTGAAGAGCGGAGAGATCTTTCATGAGATTCGGAAAGGGAAGTGAATTTACATTTAAGGTAAGAAGGGATAGTAGGAGGGGATAGAATAGTGAAGAATAAACAAAGAAGTCTCAAGTTCCTACGCTCACGGATTGGTAGCCATTTAAGGAGAGATCTGTAATGGGAATATGATCATACTTCTGCAAACCGAAAATGAAACGAATGCAGGAGCAGAACAAAATCCTTAGTCGCCTCTTACGACACCTATGGCAAGAGAGGGGGTGGCTATAATCTTAATTACCGTAACCACACAGCATAACCTCGACACTAATTATATAAATCTTTATTGGAAGTTAAAAACCTAAATATGATACACATTTGGGTCTATTTTTTAATTAAGTGACGTACAAGTTCCAACAAAAAAACAGCAAACTTTTTTTATGTTTAATTAATATATTTTAAGTTCCTGGGTGGGAATCAGGGATAGGGTCGGAAAGGCGCTTGCAATGCTTCTGGTGTTGCAGGCGTCTATAAGCTACGGTAATCGCGTACCATCAGCCGTGCGCTGGTTTGGCGACCAAGTTATTTAAAAAAAATTAACTTTGTAGATAATAAGGAATAATATTACAACGGAATTCTCGTAGCCTACGTTATGCCGACGTTATTGGATTAGAAGCGACAGAGCTTGAGAAGGGTACAGGGATGTGATTAGGATAAGAATGTGGCATTTTCGATATTTTATTGGATTTTGCTCGTATTTCTGTCTAATACAACATATGCTGGGTCTTTTTTAGTGTTAACATAGGGCTTTTGGTTTAACGTGTATTGAAGGTCAAATAGATGTCATATATTAAGGGTAAGTGTTACTTACAATTTCATTCGTTTAATAAAACTGGAGTAGGGTTTGTCGATATTGAATCAATACAAATATAAGGAGATTTAATGATTTCATTCTTTGTTTAGTTTCTTTCTTCGAATACTATTGATATTATGGAGTTTATATTATTTAATTTAGATAGGAAAATGATCATCAGTTCAAAGAGTCATGTGGATTAAACACTAATCCTTCACGTATACACGTTTTTTTGTGCCCAAAATTGGAACGTTTACAGACAGGTTTTCCTGAGGTAGCGCATAGTAGGAAATATTCTTCTCAAAACCTGGAGCTGCCTGACTTTATACGTCTATAGATTAGGTATTAGGTATAGGTATACGTTACTTTAGACGTCGACCTTATAAAATATCACAGCTAAAAAACACTGATCTTAAGTATATTGTGTTCTTGTGATGAGTAAGGTGGCCAGAACTCCTGGGGATGGTCAAAGGTGGGGTCGGCATGCGCTTGCGACGCTTTCGGTGTTGCAGGAGTATATAGGCTACGGTAACCACTTACTATCATAGGGGCTATAAGCTTGTTTGACGACATAGTAGTAAAAAGGTTCATATTCGAAAATCTGTATAACTTTTCTTATTTGTAATGTGTACAATATTAAATTTTTTTAAGGGAATAATAGAAATAAATCAAATGAAATACTTTTCAACAAAAACAAACAAAAAATTATTCATTACTGATTTATTCCAGTATGGTCATGTATGACTAATGACTAGATTATTAAATATTATTTAGTTAAACATGCTTAATTTGAAAAAGAACAATTTTCGTGAAAAATAAAGTATATTCGGTAAAATAAAAGATCCGCTCTACTATTTGAATAGAGTAAGACATATCTGGTGCATAATCTTGCATAATGCAGTTTGCTCTGCAAAAAACTTGTTAAATATGAACCAGATTCGCAAACTTTTGCGTACGTTAATATTCAGAAATGTTACATATTTTACAGAACTCTTCTTGCAAGAAACATAAAATAAATGTGTTTGTTTAACTGTTTTAAAGTCTTTATTTCTAATCCTAGTTTTCTAAAACAGACTGCCTATCTCGCCCGTCGTTGGCCGTCGGCCATAATTTTACCAAAGTTAAAACGTCTATCAAATCATCGGGCTTTAAATCTCAACAATCACTTTATTTATCACAAAAATATACATCTCCCTATTTTCAATACTAATTTTGTGGGTCGCTGAATCACAGAAACCGTAAAAAAGTAATATAAACAAAGTTCGCTTCTTATAAATTCCGAGTGTAGCGAAGTCAAAACTTAATACAACTTTGTCGATTCCCAGTCTTCTGGAGGAAATTCAATTTTTTTTATTGGCTTCGACTACTTAGTCGATAGGAATCCTCTCATGTTCTAACTTAATAATATAATATTATACTTTTATATAATAATATATAATTTTATATAATATGTTTAGAAGCGTCCAGTGGCTTTTTGGAAATAAGATTTAGAATCTTATTTTTTTTCTTCTTTCAATACAAGTTTAGTATGGATATGTGATTCTGTGGTTTTTATGTTTCAGTGATTGCTATTGTTTTTTAATATAAAACTTATCTTGTTGTTTATGTCGACAAAACTAATTCGATATAACTATCTTATCACGAAAAGCCAATTTTAGTCTCTCCATCCAATTGTTTTATAACTATTTCTCTTTAACATAGTTCAAAGTAATTCAAATGCCGGTTCACCTATATGAGTCTTTTCCGACCCCTGACATCGTTTAATCCTGCTGGGTATCGTTGACTGTGGGACGTTCATTTTTTTATTAAATAATTTGATAGTAAATCATTTGATTTACTTCGTGACTAAAATTTATTTGTTGTCAACTGTTCACTCTTTTATAATATCTTAATATCAAATTAAATAATAAAAATGCAATATAAAATCAGAACGCTGAACAGTGCTGAAATATTTTTTCTTTTTCGTTGCTATCTTTATCACAAATCTATAACTACGTTGCGCTAACAATAATACGATAATCCATTTCTCTCAAACTTAAAAGGTTAATCCTTAAACATTAATTAAACAGAAATCAGAACCATCAATACAACCGAGACAGGCTGTTGATATCATCGTCGAGAGAGAATGACACGCTAATGAGACACGTCACGAGAAATCAGCATAAATTGAATCTTTTCACTTCACGGTTTATACGGTTTTTCTGTTTAATAATTTAAAAACTATTCTCATTAAATTTTCCTGTGTGATTTTTAAATTTTTCAGGTTTACTAATAAGTTTTCTCAGTCAGAATATTTAAATCTAGATTTATAATGTCTAAACATCGTAAATTTTGTTTGTTCTTGATAAAAAAAAAAACCGAGTTTATTTAACATTAATTGATAACAAAATGGGCATCAACGTGGTCGAATTTAATTATACATTTTTTTAATTCTGTATACCCTTTCCGCTTTTTTCACATTATTTCCTCTACGCTCGTTGTCTAGAAGAGATTGTACATTTCTTTTTTGTATTGTTTTATAAATTGTAAACTTCTTTTTATGTATATAATAAAGAGTCAATTATTATTACATATTGTTAGACACAGCTCAAACAGTATTAGTCAGATCTCGCTAAAATTAAAATGAAGCAGCGTGGTAGATTAAGTTGTGATCCTTCCCCTACATGGACAAAGAGGCCTATGCCCAGCAGTAGGATGTTACAGATTGAATTGATCGATCAAAATTTATACTAAGTTTGAAAGTTATTATAAAAATTCTTAACAAATTGGAATTGAAAAATATTATAAGTATTAAAAAACTGCCGAAATATTATTTAGTATTATGATTGCATATCATATGAGAAACAATTTTCTCCTTTGAAATAAAATACACAAAATATCTAATTGTAATAAAGATTAATTCTTTTCATTTCGCTTAATTTTTAAAACTTTCATAACAAAGTAAACAGCACTATTTATTGCCGTTTAAATCGTATTTTTCTTAGCTTTGAGGTAAAAAACAAAAATATACAAAGCACATTCAAACATTCGTATAGAAGTCGGTCGTTGCTTAATGAACAAGTTTTAATTTCATATTCGTAGTTTCTGCCCTGCATTTTCCAACCAAGAGTTTTCCGTGTAGAATTTTTACTTCATTGGCATTCTCTCTTCATTCGTTTCTGAACTCTATTATTCTATTGTTAAGATATATTTTTCGATAAACTTACAAGTTAGTAGTCCATTAATTCAATATCTAAAGGAACAAGGTATCTGAGTACCGTTATTAATAATTCAAAACGTGAAAAGCGCTTGAATTAAACAGGTTCGTGTAGGAATAACGACTGACACATTTTTGGCTAAGAGACTTAGGAATGATTTAATATTTCGATGATACAATGAGCTTATTATTTTAAATATACTTTGGGTTTTATAAAAGAGACGTATGAAAAGACGCCGGACGGTCGTAAATATCTTTACTTGAAGGAACTTTTGAATTCATTTAAAAGGACTTGTGGAAACAATGTGTTTTTTTTTGTAAATTTAAATTTCCCTTTAAGAGTAATTTTTTTTTTGTTATTGTTGTGTATTCAATATTTGTTTTTATTTTTAATGTTATTTAACCGTATAAACATTGTTTGTGTTCTACAAACCTATTCACATAAATTTGTTCTATTTTTTTTTAAATTTTTCGAATCAAACGACGCAGTTTCTAGAAAAGCCAATTCTAGTTTTAATTATACAAGAACAAATTTTGTACATTTACTTTGTATTTTTAAATAAAATGGGTAAACAAATAGGTCAATATATCACTAAGAGTTTCATTACCTACCGAATGCGACTATAAGTTGGAAGTGTAGAGGCTATGTAGGCGCTTATGTTGGGAGTAAGTCTGGCGCTAAGCAGTGAGTACAGGTATTATCGTGAAGGTAACACAATGCAGTGGAGCAGTCTTTTGAACATAAACGTGCTTTAGACTTAAGTTAACTGGAAAAGACTTTGTGAACATCGAGGCGAGTCGGGGATATGTACATTTATTGTCATTTTAGAAACTTAAAGTTTTTGTTACAAAGATAACCAATATTGATGAAATAATTTCGTCTTTTGGTAATTTTTAAGAACTATTGAGTAAAACTCAACTCAGGTTTAAATTGAAAGTTTTGTCGTGTTTATTTTCATTTAATAATAGTCTATTGTCTAATGTGCCATTTCAGAACTTTATAACAATTAACTCTTAGAAGAAATTTTTTAGTTTTTTTTTAGTTTTCAATAACTTGATTTTTACTTTTAAATTAAAAAATTTTGTGACCCGTCTGTTTTTGTACAAGATAATAGCTATAGGTTTTTTCAATATTTAAGAATATAAAAATAGCTATAGGTTTTTTCAATATTTAAGAATATTAAGTAATTCATTAAGGATCTTTCTTGTGATAAACAGCAATAACTAACTTTCGCTTGGAATAAGTGCTAGCCTGTAGTTTTTCATGTTAGAACTTCTTGTACTTAGTTCGAGTACCTAAGTTTTTCTTGGATACTTTTTGTTAACTAATCAGCTTGATTGATTCATTGTATACAGCGATATAAGCTTTTTTACTACTTTTTTTATTAAAACAATCGAGATCGAATCGAGAATCGAGTTTTCCGTGACTCTTAAAAGCAAAATTGTAACAAGAATTGTGCGATTATAGGTAACATAATAATATAAACTATATCGTTGCAACTGATTTAATGCAACTGATGGAATAATATAAAAATTGCACGACTATCACGGATATTTTAACTTTGTTTAAATCAACGAAAGTACGTTTATTAAACGAATGTACAAAATAGATGGACTTCCTTCAATCTATATCTATACAAATTAATAAAATTGGAGTGTCTGTTTGTAATATTAAAATAACGCTTTTTTTACTAAATGCATATGGATGGATACAATACACGGTCTGTTTGTTCCGGCTAATCTCTGAAACGGCTCGACCGATTTTGAGCGGACTTTCACTGGCGGATAGCTGATATAATAAGGAGTAACTTAGGCTACTTTTATTTTTTAAATTTATTTATTTTAGAAGTCTACGAAATAAAAAAAATCTTTTTTGGTTAATTCCACTCGGAAGATGTCGCGGGCACAGCTAGTAATTATCATAAAAATAGTGATATACTAAAATATTTTAAATACTTTAATTCAAACTAAATTTCTTCGGGTAACTATATCCGTGGTGCTACAGTTCACTTGCGTCTTCAGCTTACAGAACAGAGAAGCTATTTTATCTTACGTAAATATGTACGTACATATGTATGTAGCATGCTGTTTTGAAACTACACGTTATCTTAGTTTTAACTTTTATTTATTGAGCGTTTTGTTTAACCTTTGTACTACCTTCGTACTCCTTTATATTATTAGTATTTACATTAGTGTAAAAATATAAGAACGTTTTGGAATAAGACGTCCTTAAGACTAGAGTCTTAAGGACTAACTAATGTTAGAAATAGCCAATATGGATTAGATAAGTTATGTTAAAACTATTTTATATATATAACTTAATGTACGTTTTTGTTATGTTAACAACCGCTCTGGCGTAGTGGTGCGCGTACCATGTACGCGCCTAAAACACTGACGTTTACGGGTTCATTTGCCGCTCAAAATCGATATTTTTATATGTAAAAATATTTCTTTTCGGTTTGGAGGTGTGTCCTCGTAGGTCTCCCCACCGTGCCTCGGAAAGCACGTTAAGCTGTCTGTCCCGGTTGTTGTCATATACATCTGAAAGCGATTGTTACTTATATTAGGGGATATATCTACCAACCCGCAGTGGATCAGCGTGGTGGATTAAGCTCCATTCCTTCTCGTATATGAAGAAAGAAGCCTATGCCCAGTAGTGGAATGTTATAGACTGAATCGTACGTACTATGAAAAATATGCAATTAATCGCAGGGCTAATGAATTATTTAAAAAATGACGTGAACTCATGTGTGTTGCCCATAATCACCACGCTGGGCAGGCGGGTTGGTGACCGCAGGGCTGGCTTTGTCGCACGAAGACACTGCTGCCCGTCTTTGACCTGTGTATTTTAAAGCCAGCAGTTGGATGGTTATTCCGCCATCGGTCGGCTTTTTAAGTTCCAAAGGTGGTAGTGGAACTGTGTTGTCCCTTAGTCGCTTCTTACGACAGCCACGGGAAAAGAGGGATTGGCTATGTTCTTTACTGCCGTAGCCAAACAGCTTATAATATTATACACTTCGACAACCAGGTGACCATACCAGCGCATGTAATGCTCCTATAGAATGAGTCAAGTAATATTACTATTTGGCCCACTTACCTAGTTGTGTCATGTTATTAAATATTTCCTCTACTGTCAGGGGTTATCTGTAAGAGATAAAAAAATACCACCTGTATATTTCTTTATATAAATCTAATTGTGCAATAAAATATTAAACATATAAACGACAAAATAAAAGAATTCTATTCATCGTTCTTTTGTTTTAAAGGTAACATAAGAGAACCAATTATCTGTAATAGAAATTTTTTACTTTACTTACACGCAGTTAAGACTTTCTCTATTGAAATAGATTAAATAACAAATTATTCTTGTATCGAGGAATTAGAAACACACAAAACAAAAAGCACAAACGCCCAAACTGTAACGAATATCTGGATGGCCTATGAAAATGTCACGAGTAAACCTACGAAAGCCAGCGCCAAAGCCAGTGTCTGACGCGTCGTTAAAGTATGTCGAAAAATAGTTTTCTTGCATATATTTATACACTTGTAATTATGCGATCAATATTAACATGTCTACGTTAAAATTTAACAACCAATGGTATTGTTTTCTGGAAGTACATGCTTAAATTTTTTTTTAAATTAAATATAAAATTAAAGAAGAAATAAATAAAAAGTAACAAAGAAAATATTTGGATTCTATTGATGTATATATAATATAATAGACCAAATTTTGTTAAATATATAATATATTTTGACGACGCGTTGGCGCAGCGGTCACAGCACTGGTTGATGCGCTGGCCGTTGCGGGTTTGATCCCCGCTTACGACAGACACTTGTATCGGCCATATAGATATTTATCGTGGTCTGGGCGTTTGTGCTTGTGTATTGTGTGTATTTCCGGACACCCGACACAGGAGAAAGTCCTACTGGGGGCCGTTGAGTGTGAAGCGCTTATTAATTTACTAATATGCTTTCGTCGTCGAAATAAATAAGTTAACACTTATTAAGTACATCTCTATAACTTATCATAAAAACACATTCTAAGTTCGAAATGTAAAGTCGTAAACGCAAAAAGTAACGCAGAAATCCTATATTTTAGTTTGTAAAAGTTAAGATAATTCCTTGAAGAGTTGTATAGGTTTCGGTTAACATATTGCAAGAATGCAGTGTAGTGTATACCAAAACTATAGTTGAATAAGAATTTTTTTCTTGTTCAAAGTCGGCTAGAGACTCACGAAGTTATTAAATATGTCTGAAAAAGAAAGCAGACTGTAGCAGTAATTTCCTTAGAATCGCATTTTTTATTCTTTAAAAAACAGTTCCTAAAATAAACATTAGTTATTTTCCTTAAAAAAATTATTCAACAAGTTTACTTTAAACTTTCTGAACGTAACATTATTATAAAACGCAATAAAAACTAACCGTATTAAAACATTAAGTTTTTAACAAAATAAAAAATGTACCGAGTAATAAAATTATTTCAACAGAAATACAGAGAAACAAAAAAGGCGTTGAATTTTTTTAAATAAACTAAAACTAACTAGGATGCCTTTATAAAACGTTGCTTCGTTAGTTCCGTAACGCATTCAGTGCACTTAGTTATTTTAATTTTGCAACACCGCGTTAGCTTTTTACCAAAATGTTAAGATGGGATGGTTGAACTCTGAACGGCCGCGGTGGAATAGGCGTGATGGTACGGGTTCTACTTCGTAGCGGAGATTTACCCAAGGTGTCGACACGGGCAATTGTAATCATTAAAATTTAAATCAACCGTCGTAATGAAATCGACTGCATTTATTCTTTTTTTTTTACTAAGAAGTAAATGTTTTCTACTATATTAATTAAAATATATATATTAGAATAGGTTCCGAATTGACGAAAATAAGTCACAAAATGACTGTAATCTTATAATATAAAATTCTCGTGTCACGATGTTAGTTAATATACTCCTCCGAAACGGATGGACAGATTTTTATGAAATTTTGTGTGCATATCGGGTAGGTCTGAGAATCGGCCAACATTTATTTTTCATACTCCTAAATTATAAGAGGTGATTAAGAGGGTTAATAACATATATGACAAAATAACGTTTGCGGCGTCAGCTAATAATCAAATAAGATCGTCATTGTCGCACTCAGTCATTTTTTTTAACCGACTTCCAAAAAAAGAGGAGGTTCTCAATTCGACTGTATTTTTTTTTTATGTATGTTACATCAGAACTTTTGACTGGGTGGAGCGATTTCGACAAATTTTCTTTTAATCGAAAGGTGGTGTGTGTCAATTGGTCCCATTTAAATTTATTTGAGATCTAACAACTACTTTTCGAGCTATACCTAATAATGCGTTTTTACTTGACGCTAGCGTCTTCGGTGCGACAAAGCCAGTACTGCGGTCACCAACCCGCCTGCCCAGCGTGGTGGCTATGGGCAAAACACATGAGTTCACGTTATTTTTGGCGTTAACTTGTGGAGGCCTATGTCCAGCAGTGGACTGTATAGGCTGTAATGATGACTTGACGCTTTTTTCTTCGACCTACGTTGTATTATACCGCATAACTTTCTACTGGATGTACCGATTTTGATAATTCTTTTTTTGTTGGAAAGGAGATATCCCTAGTTTGGTATCGTGTTAAGGAAACTAGGATCTGATGATGGGATCCCAGAGAAATTGATGGAAATTCTTGAAAATCCGCAATAACTTTTTACTGGGTGTACCGATTTTGATAATTCTTTTTTGTTGGAAAGAAGATATCCTTAGTTTAGTACCATGATAAGGAAACCAGGATCTGATAATGGGATCCCAGAGAAATCGAGGGAACTTCTTGAAAATCCGCAATAACTTTTTACTTGGTGTACCGATTTTAATAATTTTTAATTTAATCGAAAGCTGATGTTTGTCATGTGGTCACATATAAATTTCATTGAGATCTGATAACTAATTTTTGAGTAATCTTTGATAACGCGCAGTTACTTGAGTATTTTTTCGTCGATCTACGTTGTATCACTCGTCGATGTAATTGAAGTCGGTTTTTTTCGTTTGCGAGCAAACACAATTAATTATTGACGGCAATTAATTACTGTGCCTTGTTTATGTAATAAGCAAATATCAAAACTCCTACTTAATGATACATATTTTACTACTAACAGTGTTATTATTATGTTATTACATAATTCAATTAAGTTAAATTTCTCTTGTGGAAATTTTCTGTAAAATTACTAAATAATTTGAGAAGTAATTTCTCTGTAATATAAAAACATTATTTATTTAACCGTATTTATTCGTTTTGACTTCGAACAGTGTCAAAATATCACGGTTTGTAATGTTACGTAGAATGAAAGAAACACGAATGAGATTAATCGGTACGGTCGAGATTACAACCTAAATATAATTTTTGAGAATCGTAGAAAGCAGATATATAGTGGTTAGCCCTTAACCCAGAACATTAGAGAAATTTAAATACGTAATCGCTTGTACAAAATATTGTAAGAAATTTAGTTACGGCATTATTGTATTAGAAAATTAACAGAATATGTTTACAATTTTATTTGATACTAGCTTTCGGTTCGCAGCTTCGCTTGCGTGGTATATACGATTTTGGCTGTTACGTTTCCTATCAATAAAATATAGCCTATACCACTCAGTGAAAACCTAGTATTATCCTGGAGAAAGATTTTTTTAAATCGGTCCAATAGTTTTTAGGTTAATAAATGGTATGAAGAAAGGTAATAAAAATAGACTGGAGTGCAAAATGCCCACTACGCAAGCTACAGATTGTAAAATTAACCCTGTGGTCTGCAGATTTGCGAAGAACAAAGAGAGCGTCTTTTGATAACTGGTTGAATTTAAATGTATAAAGACACGATCTTTGACCAAAACAAAGTTGGTGACTTTCTCAAATTTGGATATTATTTTTTTCAAAATTCTTAAACTTTTTTTGGCAATGTACTTTTCAATGATGCTTGAATGATGCTTGAATGATGAACTAATACTACACAAAGGATTTTGTCAATGTCGCCTTAGTTCATATCGAATCAGTCTTATACCTTTTTAATTTATTTCTAGCCCTTGACTTGCTAAGTATATTAAATGGCAGTATTCATAAAACTTTATATATAACTCATCTGTTCGTTTCTTAGATATTTTTATCAAAAAAAAAAAAAAAAAAAACAACAAAGCTTTCATTAAAAAAGTATTTCATCTGTGCTATCTCATAGTTTGAGAAAACTTTTCTACAAGTTAGTAAAAACTTGAACTTGTCTTATATAACTGTATTAAAGTGCGCTTAAAGTGACAGGATGGTCACAGCTGCTTTGTATTTTCGTTATTTTGCATTTAACCATGCGCGTGCAATTCGTCTCTGAGTAAGAATTTTCTCTATATCTACTAGACTTGTAATAAGACTATTAAGTTAAACCTGAAGAATATAGAAAACTGACTTATTTTTATGTATTAAATTCTAGCAGCCTTTCACGGTTTTCCCTGAGAAAATTACACACTTATACTTGTATATATATGTCTTTGGTGCGACAAAGCCAGTACTGCGGTCACCAACCCGCCTGCCCAGCGTGGTGACTATGGGCAAAACACATGAGTTCACGTTATTTTTGACCTAAACTTGTGGAGGCCTATGTACAGCAGTGGACTGTATAGGCTGTAATGATACTTGTATATAAATGTTGCGTCGATGAATGAAAGATTTTCGAAATCGATTGCAGGGACTTTGACAACGATAGTAAACGAAATATTTCTTTTTTTTTAGTTTTTACCTGCCCATATTTCTTCTTGTTTTGAAAAACTTTGAGATTAAGAACTGTGTCTTAAAATCCTTACTCTGAAGCCTATTACTAAAACCTTCATAAGACCGATGTCAGACAAAGTCAAAGCTCAGACGAGTCAAATATTTACCTTTAAAACATATATTGGTATACTTAATAATTTGATGTAAACAAAGTTAATTTAACGTTTGAAAAGTCGACACAGTACACTACTATGGAGTTAAACATAGAAAAGCCGAGCAGAGAACACATAAAAAACACACTCAAAACGCGTCGGAGTGTTTGAGCCTGTACATATGGCCTGTATTCAGGTGGTTAGACGCTAACACTGCAAGCTTTCTACTACCGTTATCAAAATTATGAAGACAATTCACAGGCGACAGCGGATAATGGAAAAACTTGATTTATGGCAATAGGATTCAAGTTATTCTTGATTTATAGCAATAGGATTCAAGTTATTAATGTTGTTGATACTAAATCTATCCCTAGTTCACCAACTCATGAGAATCAGAAATTCTTGCGAAGAATAAAGTATATATGTGTACGAAAACTTAGGAAAAGTATTAACGGAAAAATTGAAATTGTACTAAGATTAAAAGAATTGAAAGAAAACAAATTTGCTAAGTAATAAATATTTGACAAGCCTACGCCAAAGTTTAAGCCAACCGGGACCTATTAACCACTGCTCATGTAACCTTTTACCGAATGATGACGTGGGTGGGTTTAATGGAAAACTGAATTATTTTTAAAATCACGTTTCTAACTTTTAGATAGGATAATATTTTATAACACTTTATATATATTAATTAAAGTTTAGCGTGTCAAAATATGTATTGACCATACAGTTGGATGCAGTGGTCTGGGTGTTTGTGCAGTCAGTGTGGGTTTCCCCACCGTGCCTCGGAGAGCATATTAAGCTGTCGGTCCCGGTTGTTATCAAGTACACCTGATAGCGATCGTTACTTATTGTAGGGAATATATCCGCCCACTTGCATTGGAGCAGCGTGGAAGCCTATGCCCAGCAGTGGGATATTACAGGCCGAAGTATATCGAAATGATTTATCATTTAATTTAACACATTATTTTTAAGGAAATCGTTTCTGTCTAATTTAGGAGTAAAAATAGGTAAAAATCTAAAGTTAACATTTAATAGCTGTTTATAGTAGTAAATATTATACAGTAATCATAAAAACATAGGAGAAAGTAATTAAATCCATTATTTTAATTTAAGTTTAAAAATATTCATAAGATATCTAATAAGCCAAGACAATCTGCTTTTTCTCATCTTAAACTTAAATTTATAAAGGTCAGTGACCCCGTTCAAACTTGTAATGCCGCTGTATCGCCGTAAGTGTTTCACCAAACTTTATATTAAAATTTAGTACGATCATACTTCAGAAAGTTTAAGAGATACTGCAGAGAACACGAGCGTCGTGACAGCAGCTCGCTAAATATTTACTTTTTAGCAATTCTCGTAAATATTTGGGACATTTTGGTCTTCGGTTTAAAAGGATAATATTTGTTACGAAAATTGTAAGTAAACGAGTGGACGTTATTACATTGTTAATGGAATAAATTTTTCAATCACCTAAGAATTACGTAATTTATAAGTTCTTTGCATTGTAACTTGTATTTTTTTTTTGTTAAATACTTCAATTCAAAAGAAATTGTTTTTGATTTTTATAGAATTTTTTATTGAGTATGATGTAGAGTATCATCCCAAAATTATAATAATATGAGCGGAGTAATAACCAGAACTTGGTCATATCTTCATGTCGTATATTGTACGTTGCGGCGTGGTACCGCTTCTTCGTGCTGTGCTATATAAAATACGTGGTTTAATAAGTCGCTAAGTTTGAAAGATAAAGAAAGAAACCGCCAAAATTAATGTTTTGAATTTATAGTTGTTTATATTTTTATAAGTTCCAAGGTGGTAGCGGAACTGTGTTATCCCTTAGTCGCCTCTTACGACACCCACGGGAAGAGAGGGGGTGGCTAAATTCTTTAGTGCCGTAGCCACACAGCACCGTAGCCACACAGCACACACAGTTCCGC